>NC_084976.1:1621206-1623706 GCF_963691925.1 Scomber scombrus | reverse complement strand
ATAAGCAATATTGACAAGAAGTTAAAAATTCAACCACTTCACCTACGTGTTGAAAGAAAGGCTGCTTATCCAGTCTCTTCTCACAAGATTTCATAAGGCAGAGTTGTCCAAAATTTGTGGACCATGGACGTGCTGCACATTTTTTTAAGTTCCAGACAATAATTACAAAGCCAGAACCAACAAGGAAGACATAAAGGAGTCAAGGCAAAACCCACAGGTCGAATAATGCGGTCAAGCTAGATGCAGACATGAATACCATTCACTGGACGGGGAAATCCCAGATGCTATGTTTTTCGTGGCTCGTTGGTCTAGGGGTATGATTCTCGCTTAGGGTGCGAGAGGTCCCGGGTTCAAATCCCGGACGAGCCCGCAGGGCAGGAGAGTTACTCCTTCTAGTCAGTTGTCTGATTAACTTCGGAACTGTTGTGAAGCTAAAAAATTGAAAATTCAACAACTTCACCTTCATGTTGAAGGAAAGGCTGATCGTCCAGTCTCTTCTCAGGTTGTAATAAGGCAGAGGCGTCTAAAAAACTTGTGGACCAAGGACGTGCTGCACATTTTTTTGAGTTCCAGACAATAATTACAAAGCCAGAACCAACAAGGAAGACATAAAAGAGTCAAGGTAAAATGCGGTCAAGTTAGATGCAGACATGAATAGCATTCACTGGAGGGGGAAATTCCAGATGTCACATTTTTCATGGCTCGTTGGTCTAGGGGTATGATTCTCGCTTTGGGTGCGAGAGGTCCCGGGTTCAAATCCCGGACGAGCCCGCAGGGCAGTAGAGTTACTCCTTCTAGTCAGTTGTCTGATTAACTTCGGAACTGTTGTGAAGCTAAAAAATTGAAAATTCAACAACTTCACCTTCATGTTTAGGGAAAGGCTGATCATCCAGTCTCTTCTCAGGTTGTAATAAGGCAGAGGTGTCTAAAAAATGTGTGGACCATGGATGTGCTGCACATTTTTTTGAGTTCCAGACAATAATTACAAAGCCAGAACCAACAAGGAAGACATAAAAGAGTCAAAGCAAAACCCACAGGTCAAATAATGCGGTCAAGCTAGATGCAGACGTGAATAGCATTCACTGGAGGGGGAAATCCCAGATGCGATGTTTTTCGTGGCTCGTTGGTCTAGGGGTATGATTCTCGCTTAGGGTGCAAGATGTCCCGGGTTCAAATCCCGGACGAGCCCACAGGGCAGGAGAGTTACTCCTTCTAGTCAGTTGTCTGATTAACTTCGGAACTGTTGTGAAGATAAGCAATATTGACAATAAGTTGAAAATTCAACCACTCCACCTACATGTTGAATGAAAGGCTATTCATCCAGTCTCTTCTCACAATACCTCAGGGTCTCGGAAGGCAGAGGTGTCCAAAATCTGTGGACCATGGACGTGCTGCACATTTTTTTGAGTTCCAGACAATAATTACAAAGCCAGAACCAACAAGGAAGACATAAAAGAGTCAAGGCAAAACCCACAGGTCAAATAATGCGGTCAAGCGAGATGCAGACGTGAATACCATTCACTGGAGGGGGAAATCCCAGATGTCATGTTTTTCATGGCTCGTTGGTCTAGGGGTATGATTCTCGCTTAGGGTGCGAGAGGTCCTGGGTTCAAATCCCGGACGAGCCCGCAGGGCAGGAGAGTTACTCCTTCTAGTCAGTTGTCTGATTAACTTCGGAACTGTTGTGAAGATAAGCAATATTGACAAGAAGTTAAAAATTCAACCACTTCACCTACGTGTTGAAAGAAAGGCTGCTTATCCAGTCTCTTCTCACAAGATTTCATAAGGCAGAGTTGTCCAAAATTTGTGGACCATGGACGTGCTGCACATTTTTTTGAGTTCCAGACAATAATTACAAAGCCATAACCAACAAGGAAGACATAAAATAGTCAAGGTAAAACCCACAGGTCGAAAAATGCGGTCAAGCTAGATGCAGACATGAATACCATTCACTGGACGGGGAAATCCCAGATGCTATGTTTTTCGTGGCTCGTTGGTCTAGGGGTATGATTCTCGCTTAGGGTGCGAGAGGTCCCGGGTTCAAATCCCGGACGAGCCCGCAGGGCAGGAGAGTTACTCCTTCTAGTCAGTTGTCTGATTAACTTCGGAACTGTTGTGAAGCTAAAAAATTGAAAATTCAACAACTTCACCTTCATGTTGAAGGAAAGGCTGATCGTCCAGTCTCTTCTCAGGTTGTAATAAGGCAGAGGCGTCTAAAAAACTTGTGGACCAAGGACGTGCTGCACATTTTTTTGAGTTCCAGACAATAATTACAAAGCCAGAACCAACAAGGAAGACATAAAAGAGTCAAGGTAAAATGCGGTCAAGTAAGATGCAGACATGAATAGCATTCACTGGAGGGGGAAATTCCAGATGTCACATTTTTCATGGCTCGTTGGTCTAGGGGTATGATTCTCGCTTTGGGTGCGAGAGGTCCCGGGTTCAAATCCCGGACGAGCCCGCAGGGCAGGAGAGGTACTCCTTCTAGTCAGTTGTCTGA
>NC_084976.1:1616206-1618706 GCF_963691925.1 Scomber scombrus | reverse complement strand
GTGCGAGAGGTCCCGGGTTCAAATCCCGGACAAGCCCGCAGGGCAGTAGAGTTACTCCTTCTAGTCAGTTGTCTGATTAACTTCGGAACTGTTGTGAAGCTAAAAAATTGAAAATTCAACAACTTCACCTTCATGTTGAGGGAAAGGCTGATCATCCAGTCTCTTCTCAGGTTGTAATAACGCAGAGCTGTCTAAAAAATGTGTGGGCCATCGACGTGCTGCACATTTTTTTAAGTTCCAGACAATAATTACAAAGCCAGAACCAACAAGGAAGACATAAAAGAGTCAAGGTAAAATGCGGTCAAGTTAGATGCAGACATGAATAGCATTCACTGGAGGGGGAAATTCCAGATGTCACATTTTTCATGGCTCGTTGGTCTAGGGGTATGATTCTCGCTTTGGGTGCGAGAGGTCCCGGGTTCAAATCCCGGACGAGCCCGCAGGGCAGGAGAGGTACTCCTTCTAGTCAGTTGTCTGATTAACTTCGGAACTGTTGTGAAGCTAAAAAATTGAAAATTCAACAACTTCACCTTCATGTAGAGGGAAAGGCTGATCATCCAGGCAGAGGTGTCTAAAAAATGTGTGGACCATGGACGTGCTGCACATTTTTTTGAGTTCCAGACAATAATTACAAAGCCAGAACCAACAAGGAAGACATAAAAGAGTCAAGGCAAAACCCACAGGTCAAATAATGCGGTCAAGCTAGATGCAGACGTGAATAGCATTCACTGGAGGGTGAAATCCCAGATGTGATGTTTTTCGTGGCTCGTTGGTCTAGGGGTATGATTCTCGCTTAGGGTGCGAGAGGTCCCGGGTTCAAATCCCGGACGAGCCCGCAGGGCAGGAGAGGTACTCCTTCTAGTCAGTTGTCTGATTAACTTCAAAACTGTTGTGAAGCTAAAAAATTGAAAATTCAACAACTTCACCTTCATGTTGAAGGAAAGGCTGATCGTCCAGTCTCTTCTCAGGTTGTAATAAGGCAGAGGCGTCTAAAAAATTTGTGGACCAAAGACGTGCTGCACATTTTTTTGAGTTCCAGACAATAATTACAAAGCCAGAACCAACAAGGAAGACATAAAAGAGTGAAGGTAAAATGCGGTCAAGTTAGATGCAGACATGAATAGCATTCACTGGATGGGGAAATTCCAGATGTCACATTTTTCATGGCTCGTTGGTCTAGGGGTATGATTCTCGCTTTGGGTGCGAGAGGTCCCGGGTTCAAATCCCGGACGAGCCCGCAGGGCAGTAGAGTTACTCCTTCTAGTCAGTTGTCTGATTAACTTCGGAACTGTTGTGAAGCTAAAGAATTGAAAATTCAACAACTTCACCTTCATGTTGAGGGAAAGGCTGATCATCCAGTCTCTTCTCAGATTGTAATAAGGCAGAGGTGTCTAAAAAATGTGTGGACCATGGACGTGCTGCACATTTTTTTAAGTTCCAGACAATAATTACAAAGCCAGAACCAACAAGGAAGACATAAAAGAGTCAAGGCAAAACCCACAGGTCAAATAATGCGGTCAAGCGAGATGCAGACGTGAATACCATTCGCTGGAGGGGGAAATCCCAGATGTCACGTTTTTCATGGCTCGTTGGTCTAGGGGTATGATTCTCGCTTCGGGTGCGAGAGGTCCTGGGTTAAAATCCCGGACGAGCCCACAGGGCAGGAGAGTTACTCCTTCTAGTCAGTTGTCTGATTAACTTCGGAACTGTTGTAAAGCTAAAAAAATGGAAATTCAAACACTTCACCTACATGTTGAAGGATAGGCTGCTAATCCAGTCTCTTCTCAGGTTGTAATAAGGCAGAGGTGTCTAAAATTTGTGGACCATGGATGTGCTGCACATTTTTTTGAGTTCCAGACAATAATTACAAAGCCAGAACCAACAAGGCAGACATAAAAGAGTCAAGGTAAAACCAACAGGTCGAAAAATGCGGTCAAGTTAGATGCATACGTGAATAGCATTCACTGGAGGGGGAAATCCCAGATGCGATGTTTTTCGTGGCTCGTTGGTCTATGGGTATGATTCTCGCTTAGGGTGCGAGAGGTCCCGGGTTCAAATCCCGGACGAGCCGGCAGGGCAGGAGAGTTACTCCTTCTAGTCAGTTGTCTGATTAACTTCAGAACTGTTGTGAAGATAAGCAATATTGACAAGAAGTTAAAAATTCAACCACTTCACCTACGTGTTGAAAGAAAGGCTGCTTATCCAGTCTCTTCTCACAAGATTTCATAAGGCAGAGTTGTCCAAAATTTGTGGACCATGGATGTGCTGCACATTTTTTTGAGTTCCAGACAATAATTACAAAGCCAGAACCAACAAGGCAGACATAAAAGAGTCAAGGTAAAACCAACAGGTCGAATAATGCGGTCAAGCTTGATGCAGACGTGAATACCATTCACTGGACGGGGAAATCCCAGATGTCATGTTTTTCATGGCTCGTTGGTCTAGGGGTATGATTCTCGCTTCGGGTGCGATAGGTCCCGGGTTCAAATCCCGGACGAGC
>NC_084976.1:1121206-1296206 GCF_963691925.1 Scomber scombrus | reverse complement strand
GTGTCTAATTTGGTTTTCTACACAAAAAAAGTATAATTACCTTGTTTGTTTATTGTATATGTTTAAGTGTTTCTGTTTTCATTTTTCTGTAGTGTATATTACACATCTTTTTGCTTCTGTTTGCTGCTGTAACAAGCGAATTTCCCTGTTGTGGGATTAATAAAGTACAATCTCATCTATATAAAATGACATCTCTTCTATCTCCTTTATTAAAAAATTCCAGAATCTATATGCAAATATTTTTTCTTTGCATTTCAGTCCTGTTGGACACTAGATGTCTCTACACTTCTCAGTGTTTGTACACTGGACGCTTCAAGTTTCTACATGATGTCACAAAATCAGATTTGTAATGAGCACAGACAAACCTGACGCATAACAAGAAGAAACAAGAAGAAGAAAAACATATGTTTCAGTGGAGGACTTTAAGACTAGATTTGATTGTATGATTCACTGATTCACACTAATAGGGTTATTTTAGGTTTGGATTTCTAAAAGCATTGGATTTAGTTAGATAGATCTTTACTGTCATTGCAGGTGTACAGTGAAGCTCTGTTTGAGCAGTCCAATGCAGCATAAAAATATACAATATATACATAACACTAATACACACACACACACACACACACACACACACACACACAGACACACACACACACACAGACACGCACACACACACAAGCCCCAAACACATCTCACCCATACCCATGACCACATACACATTCATACCCATACCCATAAAAACTATGTGTTGAATACTCTAAAGAGCAGAGACATTGACTAATGGAATAATCTGCCATAAACTTGGTGTCCTGCACCAAAGTAGAAACACATTAAAACACCTTGCTCGGTGATCATGTGACTTACGGATAGAGGAGCCAGCAGATCCTCCTCTTACGATCTGGTTGATGATGTCATCAGTGTCGCTGGTGCTGGCCATGCTGTTCCTCATCTGCATCATAGACAGCTGAGAGCACATGCTGGGCTGCCGGTCCATCTTCTTCACTGCCTGGGACACATCAACCACCACCACCACCATCATCATCATCATCATCATCATATTCATCATCATCATCATCATCATCATCATCAGTACAAGCATTATTATTGTTACAACTATCATCCAGTGTGATTTGTTTTCTTTAATGCTTACAGTGCTTAATGTGCCAGACAGCAGATGTGGACCCACCTTGTCACTGAGTGAGGGGTCATTGAGAGAGTACAGTTTGTTGGTGATGTCTTTGCCAATGAGGTACCTGAACACCTCATTGAGGAACGTATCTGACTCCAAGAAGTAGGTGAGCCTCTCTCGAGACCAACACATAAACTTACAGTTCTCCTCTGCCACGATGGTCACCTGTTCAAATCATTATCAAATCAGATAAAAAAAGTCACCTCACATCTGTTTGAAATGATTATTCTCTCCATCAAACACAAGGAGCAGGAGGTAGAAGTTTGACCTATTATTTATATCACCACTGAAGCCATTAACGCTTATTAGACTTACTAGAAGATATACTATATCATTCTTAAGAAGAAATATGATAGCACAGAGTTTCTTCAGTTCTTTTACCTGCATGATGTGAGACTTGTAATTACCTGGAACTTCTCTCCTCTGTGCATGGAAGTGGATCTGAACTCTGGAGAGTCGATGAATGCATTCTGGTAGATGTTGTGGAGGAAATGGCCTCTGTATGACACCTTCATCCTGTCACACAGAAACGTTCAAGTCAAAATGAATCCATGGAGGGAAAATAACAAGCTTCAGGCACTCTTGTGTGGAGCAGGAACAATCAAACCTTAGGATTAGGTTTAAAAGCCTTTATTCAAAAACATGGCTAAATTCTGACCTTAACCGTTTATTGTTTATTCTTCCGTAAACAACCAAAATAGCCTCCCCATGCCTCTCTGTGATGTTGTAGTTTTTATATATATGGACTTTTTGGGAAATGTTTTACCCTAGACTGGTGAGGAACCATATATGGTAACTTTATTGACATTGATTTGCAACATAAAAAAGTCACAAAAGCAAAAAAAACTCATTTAATGTCTCCCAATAACCAAGTATTTCAATGATGGTTCATCAGAGTTCAAAGGGTGAACAAACATTAAGCAAATATTTTATATTTTATACTTTATAAGCTTTACAGCGGGTGTCACCCAATCCTGAGTTAATGAGTGTACGCAAGTGGGTGACAATATGCAGCCATTTAAAAGGAGAAGTTTGACATTTTGAGGAATGTGTTTATTTAGTTTGATGGGTAAGATGAAGACAGATCAAGACAGATACCACTCTCATGTGTCAAGTATGAAGCTAGACCCTGGAGGTGATTTGCCTAGCTTAGCATAAAGACTGGAAGCAGAGGAAAGCAGCTAGTGTGGCTCTCAAAGATCCACCTTCCACAACCTCTAAAGCATCTTGTTTGCTTCATCTGTACACCAACTGAGATGTAAAAAAATAACATTTGGTGGTTTAAGGGGGAGCTGGATTATTTCATGTTGAACAGCCAGGAGCAGTGAGTGTGTGCAGCTTCTGGCCGTCTTGTTTAAAACAGTGAGATTGTCAGGTTTGGTATCATCACGTCTGTGCAGAGACCAGAATCTAAACCTGTGCTCACTGACTGTACCTGGCAACTGTGGTTGGATACAAGAAGTGTCACTAATCTGTAGAGGACAGCACATATTCATGACCTCTCTCCATGCTACAGTATATCTCAGACCTTCTAGTGCCGTATGTGTCGGTCCAGAGTCCCGGCTGAAGACTAGAGGGGACAGAGCTTTTTCTGCCTGTCGAAATCAGGTCTGCTGAATCTCTTTTATTATCAGCCTCTCCTGATTCTATATGAATTATATTTTTTCTTGAAATGCTTTTATCTCCTTTAAATATGGTAAGTCTATTCTTGCCTTTTCTACCTTAATTGGTTACTCATCAAATTGTATTTTGCTGCCTTGTGAAGCATTATGTAACTAGGTTTTTAAAAAAGTTCTCTATAAATAAAGCTTATCATTATCATTATTTTTATTATTATTAGGCTATATCAATCAGCTGACATTTTACAGCATTAGTATAAACATGCTGGGGTTAGCATTCATATATTAACACTACATGTATCACAACACACTGTCCTGAACCATCAATGTGATAAAGTGAAAGTTGTAAACCAGTGAGACAGACTACAACACAGCAGACTGCTGCTGGTTTCCTATTCAGTAATAACAATCATCCTTTAACCTCCTGAATATTATTATAGCTTTAAGGAAGTAGTACATTAACCCACACGTTTCTCTAACCTTAACAAAGTGACTATTTTAACCCAAACCATCATGGTAAGTTGACTGTACTTGTAAACTTTTCTAGTCGTTAGGACTCAAAGCTCTTCTACACTACATGTCACATTCACCCATTCACACCCATTCACACACATTCACACACATTCATACACTGACGACAGGAGCTACCACACAGGGTGTCAACCTGCTCAACAAGAGGAAACTAACCATTCACACACATTCACACACATTCGGGGGTTAAGTTGCCCAACGACATATCGACATGTGGACTGGATGAGGCAGGAATCAAACTGCCAATTTGTCCGATTGGTGGACGATCACTCTACCTCCTGAGCCACAGTCGCCCTATGACCTGTCCCTAAACCTAACCAGACGTTAAGCACAGTGTGAAACATCATTCTTTTTTAACAGTGATGTGTAATGGTTTTGAAAAGCACAGACAAATGATGTTGACCTACAAATTACCACAAAAGGAAGAGCCAGATTAGAAACATGTCTATGTCATTCTGGAGTCACAACTATTTGATTTCATCTTTATCTCATTATTTAACCTCATTGAGACACAAGGTATCATTTTCAATAGAGACCTGTACTGGACAACATAATGAGACAGTACAGCACTGAGTTACAGATAGATAAGTTCATCAGTACTGAACACAAAACGTAAGTGAATGTACTAAAGTGTCAGGTGATGAATTGATTAAAATACTGAGAATAAGAGCATGTTCCCAAAGATACTCTCACCAATGCCTCTAAATAAGTAGAATCAAATCTATTTGATTCTTATATTAAATTAAAAATATAAAGAAAACATACAGGCCTGCATTTCCACCAATTGTCTCATGGTCCATCAATGAACAATCCTGTAAAACTAGTGCATGGTTGAACTTGATGGCTAAGCCCTTAAACACACGGTAAAGGACCATATGGCTGGATCCAGGCTAGCTGTTTCCACCTGCTTCCAGTCTTCATGTTTATGTCTTCATATATGTCAAATTCCTAACAATAATCCAATAACAGTCCAAATCTTTTACATCATCCCAACCACACACAGCAACATCCAGAGTGGGCACATACTTTCCTTTGAGGAGAATGCTGAGGCGTTCGTCCACAGAGGTCTTGTCCTCAGCAGCGTAGGCCTGACCCTTCTTCAACGTATCGATGGTGCAGAACTGTCCCGTGAGCCTTTGAAACAGAGCCTCTTGCACATGAAGGGGCTCAAACATCCGCTTGTAGACCCACCTCAGCTCCCTGTCAATCTTAATCTGGATAAACCGACAGAAACCCTTAAATTATCATTCTCATGAAAATCTGGTATTCAAGTAAAAAGCAAACTTCAACCAGTTAGCTGTCTGAAAGCAAACATACTGCTGGTAAATTGGTGAAGGAGCACAGACTGAGGACAGGTCTCCTGTCTCATTATTTAAAGTCTTGGTCTGATTCTGTCAGCTTGCTGGAGGACCCCTTACACTAAACCCCCCAGTGGCACACATGGATTTGATCAAACTTGCATGTCATTACCATAAAGCAGGACCAAACCCAGGAGGATACGCTGCCTCGGTCTGCAGACAACGAGAAAAACTCAACCCTGAGCCTCCTCATAAATAAACACGCTGTTCCCCTCTACGCCTGAAGCCAGCGTTTCAGTTTGGTGAAAGACTGAAATGTAAAGCGACTGTGAGAATGTGAATGAGGGGAAGCTGATGCTGAACTCACTGGCCTGCGCTTGTACAGGAGGTAGAACAGGTGCATGAAGTTGACCACCAGGAAGACCACGTTCCAAACCATCACGTCCAGGTTACACCTGTAAAGCGCCGCCCACGCAATGAAGAGACCACATCCTGTCAGAGGTCAGGACACAACAAGCAGTGGTTAAAGGAGAGGTTATGTAAAAAGTTGAATTTAACATCCTCTCATAGGATGTCCTCGTGTTGTAAAGACGTTTAAACAGCCGTTTCTATCAGTTCCTAAATCTAGAACACAATTAAAACAACACAGTATTGTATCAAGTTGTGATTTTATGGAACTTACTTCCAGCTCAGACTGCTATAGTAACACCTTCAACCTTGTACCACATTTTGTTGTCATGTTTTGTTGTTGAAGAGCAGCCGATGTTCTGCATCAGCTAATGGGGAAACTCATAAAATCCTAAAATCCTGTCCCTTAAGACCTCTTTCCCAATGATCCCCCTCTGCTCCGACCGTTTTTGTGAATACATCTGTACACATCTGTACATGCTGGAGCTGAATCAGATCAGAAACATGTGAGTGGACAGCATGAACAACCTTTAAGGCTACTGAATGGACAGCTGTTCTGTTTATGGACATGTGTGAACAATCTGATGTCATCATGTCTTGATTGTTACTGTAGAGAAATAACATTTAGATTATCATGTTGGATTAAAGAATCCACATAATGTATCAGTCATCAGTTTGCCATTAATAACTAATCTATATACTGTATGAAAGTTATAAAAATGCCTCAAATTTAACCAAAAAATAATTGATTGTTTCAATTATACAGACACAGGATATGATGCATTTGACATAGTGATAAATGCCCATCTGGTTCCTTTAATTCCAAAAGGAAACTTTTGCTTATAAAGTCTCAAACTAAATATTACATAACCTTTAAATATGTTCTCTTCAGTGTGAAAAATAAATGTATTACTCTATAACTCTAACTTTATTGACACATCTTGATTTCTCAATAATTCACACAGTCATGTTAATATATTTCTCTCGTTGCCTGCGAGGGAAGAAGACGTTCACATCTGAAAATGATTTGATCTTTGTTGACATTGAAACATAAATAAACTCTGCTTTTGCAGGTTTGGGCTTGACGCTGTGTTGCTTTGACAAGATCAACTTTAAGTCAGCTCTGAACAACTGAGACAACAGATTCTCCTTATCCTGATACAGATAACACACAACACTGGAAACATGGATAACCAATCAATGAATCAAGTTTCAATCCAGCGTGGAATATTAACATGCAAACAAAATACAATATAAACAGTATGTTTCGGTTTTTACAATCTGGCAAGGAGCTGTTGTCATAGCGACAAGGCATTAAGATTAAACATACAAACGTGAAGTTTTATTTACAACTTTTTTAAGTGGTTTTGGTAACACTTTACTTGAAGGTATCGTCATAAGAGTGACATGACACTGTCATAACTGTTACATGACACAGTCATGAACGTGTCATAAACATTATGTCAATGTCATAAACATTTATGACTGTTGTCATTAAGTGTCATTCAGTTTTTATTATGACAACTTGACATTAATCAAAGTGATATGACCAGAAGTTGTCTTTGTCATGACATCTTGACATTACGGTTAGCTAACACTAACCCTAAACTTGCACTTCTAATTATAATAATCATTATATCAACTTGCATAGATGCATATTTTGTTAATGTCAAGATGTCATGACAAAGACAAGTTCTGGTCATATCACTGTGATTAATGTCAAGTTGTCATAATAAAAACTGAATGACACTTAATGACAACAGTCATAAACGTTTATGACATTGACATAATGTTTATGACACGTTCATGACAGTGTCAGGTAACAGTTATGACAGTGTCATGTCACTCTTATGACCTTCAAGTAAAGTGCTGACGTGATTTTTTAATTGTGAACGAAAGACAATGAAAGACATATAGTTACATAGTTACAACCTTAGATTCAAATGTATATGCAGATTTGGAGACTGATCACTACTATTTTGAACATGTAGGTTAAAGAAATCAAATTAAAAACAGGGCACTGAAAAAAAAACCTGATCAAACTTTAAAACATTCCACTACAAGTTTGTGATTGCTCCCACACCAGTGGAGCCAGATGTGAATTCAACCAATTCATTCCTATTTTATTTGAGTCACTTTCATAACTGTCATAATGTTTATGGATCAGCTATTTAACACCCACTGTAAATTCTGTTTTTCCAACATGTTGTTTCAAAGCTTCCTCCACACTACCAGACTAAAACAAATATCTGATGGAAAATATATAAATCCTTTATTTATTTATTTGATACTTTGTTGACTTAAAAGTTCCACACTTCCTGCAATAAACATGAACACACTTCAATCTAAGAAAACAGTGCGTGTGTGCGTGTGTGTGTGTGTGTGTGTGTGTGTTTGAGGCTGATGTCACAGGGTCACTGTGACAAGATTAACTGCCGTCTCTCCACACTCTTCCCTTTCTTCCTTTTTCCTTTTTATTTTCCCTGTAAAACCCAGCTGAGACATCCCTGTACTAGAGGGGCAATATAAATAAATGGCTCTCTTGAAATTACAACCACAATTCCCATGAATCCTGCCGCTTCCTGTGTCCTCTCTCCTTCCAAGTTGAAGATAAACATGTTGGATGTGCTTTTTTTCCCCATTGTCACAAGCTTTTTCTGGCCTCTGGCTCTGATAAAGAGTGTGTGTGTGTGTGTGTGTGTGTGTGTGTGTGTGTGTGGGGGGGGGGGGGGGTTAGGGTTTTTTCCACAAAATCCTAAACTTCCAAATGTTGCAAACTAAATCTTTAACAACCCTGTGGCAGGACACTTCTGACAGCGTAAAGATAAACATGAAGAGGCTGAGATAAATTTAGCATTCTCTAATATTCCCCGTAGTATTATCGCAGCAGGAATGCCATCAGCAAGAGTGAGGAGGGGGGTGGGGGGCTGACCTGTCATCAGCAGGGAGCGCAGTACGATCATGTGCAGGTTCAGGGTGGTGGGGATGACCAGGCCCAGCAGGAGGGACAGGTTCCCCAGGTGGAAGAGGAGGTGGTGGGTCTGCTCCCACTCCTCACAGGAGGTGGCGTTGGGCTCCACGCTCGGGAGTCCGGGAGTGGCTGACGGGAAGGGGGGCAGCGTGGTGAAGAGGAGGGGGGGCAGCCCCGGTGTAGAAGACATCCTTGAAACAGGGTCACCTTGAAGAGCAGGGCGAGGATGGAGAAAAGGTGAGCAGAGAGTGGAGAAGCACTACAGGCTGAAAATAATATAACATTCAGGTGACACAGAGGAGCTCTGCTTGTTTTCTATCTGATCTTTAGATGAAAGTGATGAATTGATTATGTTAAAGGTTACCTGACATGTTTGTAAGGAGGCTGAATGAGTTGTAGACGCCAACATTTGATCACATAATAAAGTTTATATGACTAACATGTTTTATTACAGTTCCAGCAGCAGAGCAACATTAGCAGGCTCTTAACTATAGTCTGAATGAACATGGCATGAACACAGACACAAAACCAACAGCTCAGTGAGAATGAATGGCTTTTAATAATCATTACCAGCTTGAAAAATTGATTTTTAAACAGATACATGGGTTGCCTTTTGTCCCTTTCAGATTTGAATCTTCATCCTTAATCATGACATGGAAGCAGAGTTCAGATTTTTTGTCAAGTAAAATATGATTTCAAAGTATCGACTATTACAGCTTTAAGGAGTCTATCTGTTGAATATATATGTGCTTTATCGTGGAAAAAGCTCCAACTCTCAGTCAGTGACCAAAATAACTGTGAAACTGTGAAACTGTCTTTCTGTGGAGAAAAAAATGGACATTTGCAATAAAAAGAGAAAACCAAGAAATTCAAAATAAACTCATGGAAGAGTCGACAAAACACTCTATTTGTTTTACAGTAAAAAACACCATCAATACTTTTATGTATTCATTCATTTAGCTGATTTTCTTCTTTACTGCTTAACAATTATATATTGTATATTATAATGTATTATTTCCACTCTTTTAACACCTGTAGCCTTTGGGTTTTGTTTTACCGTCTAGCAAAAGCAGAATGTATAGGTTGGATCAAATATTAAGATCAGTTATGTCACAATGTCACAGCAGGCCTGCAGCTCCTCTACAAACGTTTGTCTGCATCTGTTCTGATCTAAAAGTCATTCAAGTAAACGTGCACACACAATAACACTCAACATGTCTCAGAGAAAAACACACTACACTTCTTTTTACTTTCCAACTTTATATTTAAGGGTCTCCCTGCTGCTTCAGAATCAGCTGCTGTGTTTTTTCTGGCTCAGGATGATGTGCTCCGGCACTGGGGGGCGGGGGGTGGGGGGGGCTCCGGGATAAAAATAGATGAGGAGACACATGCAGAGACTGTCCACAGTGGAATATCTGTCACTTACAACTTTCTTACTGCTGTTCAAAGTACCGAGAAGGTAAAAAAAGACTTTTACTCACCGATTGAGCAGCAGCCGATTGGATGAGAGCAGTAGAAGGAGCAGTGAGCTGTGTGAGAGACTGCAGGCAGAGATCTGGACTGCACACTGGACCCTCAGATTGGGGGCTGCACAATGTGCGTCGCACATTCCACACAGCTGACAGGGAGAGACTAAAATGGACAAGAAGCGGAGAGCAGAGCACCTGCAGTGACTGGACACTCCGACAGGGGGACACACTGCACCTCTGTACATGAACCAGCCACAGTGTCTGCAACGGTTCATTCTGTCAGCTGGACTTTAATAAAAAAAGAATAAATATCCTTCATATAACCTTCATAAGCTACAGTTTATTCTCCTGCTGGCTGACCTGAAACACACAGACAAACTGCTGCTCTGTGGAACCTTTCTGCAGTAAAACTGGAGCCTATTTTAAAGAAGCTGTGCTGAAAATGATTTAAATAAAACATTCAGGGACAATCTATTTGTATTTATTGGAAACAGTTGTATTTGTTTTTCCAAAATATATGTTTGATTATTTTGTAAGTGAAAGCACCATAATGTATTTAACCATTACATGTTTTTCTTATTTTATTCCTATCGTAAACATACATGTGGTGTAATGATTTCATGCGTTCACATTATTTCTGACAAAATCATTTTTAACTCATTACATGCACTGATGGAAGACCGTGGTATGAAGATGAAAGCCAAAAAAGCAGTACGGACCTCGAGATAAGATTGCTAAGTATTCTGTGTTCTGCTTATTATCACTGACACTCAACAGGACAGAGATCCACACAGTAAATCTTTTATTTTTTACAGTACCATAGACACTATGTACATCCACATTTACACAATGATACACTGACAACAAGAACTGATCTAATTTGTCAGTATTACACATTACATCATCTCCAACTGTTAAGACATCTGCACACATGTATTGATTTCACTTTATAATTATAAACCCAAGTAAGCACTGCTTTAATACATGAAGCATTAAGCATTTCAAAACGTTGATTTGCCTTTAATGTAGGTCTACTTTAACCCTGGTATAAGTGGGTTGAACCAAAACCATTTACACACACAGTCAGTGAGGTCAGAATGTCCTGACATGAATTTCAGCTCTTCAGTCAAAGCTTTACACACGTTGTTAGATTTGAAAGCTGTGAGACTAACAGAAGATACAAAGAAGGCTCAAAACTGACTGTGACACAGTAAACAGTCATACTTACACATGAACAAGGCACACTATCAGTTCTAGTATGTTTTTATATTTCATCTTTTATGTGTTACTGTCCAGAAGCACAAACTATATACAGTCTATCATGTTTGAGCTTTTCAGAGAGAACAACAAAATAACTTCACTAGAGAAGTCGACTACAGACTTGATGTGCAAACAGCAATGACATTCAAAGACATTCTATCTAACTCTATGTTACTGAAGTCACAATTCAATGCTAGAAGATCAGCAGAGTCACAGCTACACAATCATGTCTACTGCAGTCAACAGTAGCTGTTGTATCACTGTACAGTAA
This sequence comes from Scomber scombrus, assembly GCF_963691925.1. Taxonomy (NCBI): domain Eukaryota; kingdom Metazoa; phylum Chordata; class Actinopteri; order Scombriformes; family Scombridae; genus Scomber; species Scomber scombrus. The sequence continues at coordinate 1,285,190 of NC_084976.1, read as the reverse complement.
ACTGAGTTACATTTCACTTTACTTCATTTTTACTACTGCTCTGATAATGACACACCACATTATTCAACTAACTATATCAACTTATTGGAATAGCTCAATATGATTCTATTCATATTGGAGACTTTACACACAATAATGGACATAATGGCTCAAATTGTGATGATACAAATAGTCATCTCAGGATGTTTGTGACAGAGTGTATTCACTGTTTTTCAGCTATTCTTTTTCTATTAGTCATATACAGTATGGGCCAGTATGTTTTTTCTCCAACAATGAGTGATGTAAAACCTAAAAAAATACGGTTTAATCACACATTTATTGATCAGTTAGTTCAACTATTGATGCTTTCTAAACACATCTGTGCTTCAACATTTGGTTAGACACTTTTTATGAGAGGATTCCTAGACTGGGTCAAAATTGACCCCCAAGTAATGTCTAAAAATGCACTGTTTTAGCCTTGATGTCTTTTCAAGTGCAAATCACCAAAAACATTCTCACTGGGTCAGATAAGGAGCTTACAGTCACATCTCTTTAACATCTCTAACTCTAGCCTCAGATTCCACTTCATCATCTATTAAGGAAATGTAAGTCTGGTAATAAAAAAAAGGAATTAACACTGAATAATTCTTTTTAACTCATTGACACTCTGACTCACTGCTATATTTTTTTTTAACATATGTGTCCACACACACACACACACACACACACACACACACACACACACACACACACACACACACACACACACACACACACACACACACACACACACACACACACACACACACATACATGCATGCTGCACACAAGCACAGGATAGATGGATAAACTGTCAAATGTAAAGAAGACAAATTGTGACAAATTCTTACATTTCTGTTACTGTACAGATTTAAAAAGTTTGTCCCCAAAATACTGAAGTTCTTTTAAAACACTCAGACTGAACATTCGCTGTTCTTTGTTTCTTTTTTTTGTTTTGATAAATGAGTCCGGTCTTGAGTGCACCTGACTGATACTGTTGTATGTTTTGTACGATGACAATAAAGTCATCTTTATCTTTAATCTTTATCTTTTTCAGCGTGATTTGCTCATGTCATGCATCCAGATGTGAATGACGTGTGTGTCCTGCAACCACATTAGCATGTTGCTTTTTCAGAACACTACCTTCTTATGGTATGTTAGCCTAGCTAGCATCATGTGACCCCATCATGTGACCCACAGCTTGCACATCACGGCACCTCAACTTTAGAGTCACCTGCATCGCCTCCCTGCACCTGAGACACATCACGCCTGTCCACCCAATTTGCATTCTGACATCCAATCATAATGCAGCAAGAACTTAATGAGAACATGTGTGCAGAAAACAACCCGACCCAAATTATACCCGCTCCTTTCCCCAGTGAGCCAGTGTTAAATGTGTAAGGACTGCTGCAGTGTGTGTGTGTGTGTGCGTGTGTGTGTGCGTGTGTGTGTGTGTGTGTGTGTGTGTGTGTGTGTGTGTGTATTCAGGCATGTCTTCCAGCCTGTACCGGCACTTGCAGGAAGACATCTGCCTTTTCTAATTCTGTCCCCGGCATGTGACAGTAACTAGGTAAGCGGAGATCGTAGCGGTGCCCGGAGCTGTCGAAGGCCTTGTCATTGAGGGAGTAAAGTTTCTCTGCAATGTCATTACGCACAACCAGAGCAAAGATCTTTGCTATGTAGCGGTGCTTTGCAAACAGCAGGTAGAGTTTCTTCCTCCTCCACGCCACGTATCTACAGGGGTTATCAGCCCGCAGCGTCACCTGGAGAGAGAGAGAGAGAGAGAGAGAGAGAGAGAGAGAAGGACTAGTTTTGCCCATTATTTCTATCAGTTATGATAACCAAAGGTAGTCCTGACAGCAGATAACAGGCTGTCAAACTATTAAAGTGTAATTCACCTCTAAAGGTGGTCATATAAAATCCAACCTAAGGTCAATTTCAGGACAAATATTCCCTTAACGTTGGTATTTTAATCACTTAGATCTAATAATAATCAACCTGACAGTTTTGGTGTTAGATGAAGTCACATGTATGGACTTTTGATTCATGACCCCATGCTGCTACAGATTTATTGGCTAATATATTGATACTTGATACATGTTTAAATGAAATCAAGCTTTTGAAATACAATCATTTAAATATTTGATCATTTCTACATCAGGAGCTCCCTCAATGCTCAGGGGTGTCAAACTCATTTCAGCTCATATTCAATCTCAAGTGGGCCGGAGCAGTAAAACCACTGCATAATGCACTGAAACAGTACACTTATCTGGTAAATTAGAATTAGCTATAAAAACAAACAAACATGCGGTCGGGCTCTAATTCTAACATTACTATAATAAACCATCTATTTAAAAAAACAGATGAACAGCTTGAGAAGTCTTAAGAGTCTCATTGTCTTTTACATATTATTTTTTTTACAGAAGCTGCTGTTTGACAACATTTTGCAAAATGTTCAATATATGAATGTTTTAAATATGACCACAATATGTGTTCATTGTTTTTTCAGAGAATTGTATTCTGGTCAGGCTGGAAAAAAAACTCTGAATCAGCAGAAAAAAAAATTCCCAGAAAAATGTTAACTACTTTTCTGCAATTATCATACTTGGCAAATGTATCCAGTGGGCCAGACTGGACCCCTTGACGGGCCGGTTCTGGCCTGTGGGACATATGTTTGACACCCCTGCTCTAGAAAATAGAGCACATAATAAATACATAGAGTTAAAGAATAAGTCTGTTAGTCTATATTATTCTTAATGTCATCAAATCCCAGGAAATGAACTAAACCAGCAGTGTTAGTTTATTAGTACTTTCTGATTTCTCCATCCTATCTGTGGCTCTCAATCCCCAAACTACTGCTTCCCTCTAACCATACCCACTACACATTTTTAAAAACACACAACAAATATATTGTTTTATGGTTTTATATCCTCAAACATTACTCAAACAGGAGGAAGGGGTGCACTTGTTGGGGACTATAATCCATATTTGGTGCTCTAGTCGATATAAGCTACAGTGTGTGTTATCATAGTAATGAAGGAACATGTCACCCAGTGTAACAGTGTGACTCATTGTGTTTTGAATGGAGCTCTGTGACACAGAGGAAGAAGATATATCACACTCTGATACTTGCTAGTAGATCATTTCACTGCTGATTTGTTTTTTTTATGAGATGTTTTTGCCAAGAAGAAGAGAATGGACCGAGGAGAGCCTGCAGTCAACTATGATGAGTTTTGTGTTTCAGTGAATTGACATTGTGAATTACGAACCCCTGAAAAAATTCTACATGTGCATGTGAGTTTGAGGTAACCTGGAACACGCCCTCCTCTGATGGTCTCAGAGAATCCCACTCTGGTGAATCCAGAAACTGGAAGGGGTAAATGAAATGCAGGAACTCCCCGTTCACTGTCACACGGATTCTATGAGAGAATGAATGGAGAGCTGACATTATCTGTTCAACACTAAACACTGCAGGTGTTCTGACCTGAACAGAAACACCTACTGTGACATCACTGTTTGGGTGAGGCAGCATAGAACGTTTCATCCCTTACAGCATAGATTTGATACAATGTATGATGAAGTGTTTAATAAGTTTTATTATTGAGATTTCATCTAGCCTTCTTCACAACAGATATGTTCACACATGGAATTAATAAGTTATACAAATAAAAAATAATTTCATTTAAAAATGCTATTTTGACACACGTGTTGCCTTTAACTAATATTGAGTGCAAACTGAACTCATACTGGCATTTTGGTAACATTCTGATGAACTGTTCAGCTCTTAATGAATGTGTAAAAAGATCCTAATCAAACAAATCAATTCTTCTGATGACAGTTTAAATGTGTCTCTCTCTTTCCATGTGCAGTTGGCTGTTTGGAATTTACATTTCCATACATGCTGCCAACATCTACCTCATCAAATGAACAGTACATGCACTACATCACTATATCTGATGAGGTCCTGCAGTCACGTTAACATCTAATGCTCCATCAATAACAATGGTTACCTCATTGTTTGTAAGTGAATTTGTTTCTATTGTTTCCTGGATTTTAGGGGCCAATGCTGATACTGATATTAGGGAGCAAAAAAGTTCTCAAAAGACATCAATATATTGGCCGATAAGATTATATGTACATAATATACATTTTTTGCAATGATTCCTCAAATGTGGTCATCAAACACTTGGATATTGATATATTACAGTTTAACAATAAACATTGGGCTAGGGTATAAAATGACATACATGCATATATTAAACTTGAATTAATAAAAAGGATCAAATATACATAAAATGCTGCCTATATAACCTTAAAAAAATGGTCATATCAAAAATATCAGCATATGGGTCAATGACGTGACTATGACATTTTCAGTCTAACTGCATTTTTTTCAGTTAGAAAAAGGTTTAAATTGATTTAAAAAACACCATATATGTGTAGTACCTTTCCTTTATATGAAATCACTTTAACTTTTCAAAAACCACAAGTTATTAGTAATTTTTCTGTTATTTAAAGTGATAAAAACATCATGTGGTGCGACCAATAATACCAATAACTGTATTAAATTCAGAGTAAAATATCACTTTTAATATTAATCACTGATACAGTATGCTTAACTGAATTGTATTTTTAAATTTTCTTTAATCATTTTTAAGCAATTTAGAGGAAAAATAAGTCTTACATACATTTAAGAAGGCAACTGTGACATTATAGAACATAAATATGAGATTATCATTTACAAAAACTTAAAGGAAATGCAAAATAATTTGTTTCGAAACACTTAAATTCATTTATTTTAAGATAGATCATGGTCGCACCACATGACTTTTTTAAGGTCCGTTCTAATTCATCGAGATGGGAAAACACATAAAACACCTAATTTACTATTTTAATATGTATTTATGTGTACTCAACCTTTCTTAATGTTTGAATTACTGCAATAGATATTCCCATATTTATTATTTTTAAATAAATCCTTATACGTCATTGACCCATATATTCGCAGATACTATCTGTGATAGGCCAATATCGGCTGATAATATCGGCCGACCAATACATTGGTCGGACTCTAAATGATACACTAAGTGATGCTACTCACTTGTATACATGCCTATAATACTAGTATCTATCTGCAACACACACATACTGTGTTTCTGGCTGCTTATACATGTGTTGTATGAAGACACAACAGATACTGTAGGCTGGGGGGCCATTATTAACAAGGACTGCATGTACTCAATATCATAGCTTCCTGTTTAACATGATGACACTACATATCATGACACAAGCTGGCGTTTGTATAAAACTTGCTTAAGTTATTTATGCTTTATATTATATATGCTGTTTTTAATGCTGAGCAGTGTCTAAGTTGATTTTGAAATGATAAGCACACACAGACTGCCACAGCCTGCTGTCACTCCAAACATATACAGTATTTAGCAGCTGTTACATCTTCACTCACACTAGTCATGTTAGGGACCAATGCTATAACAGGGATGCTAAATCTAGATTATGATAGGGTTTAATTATGAGACACAGACTCCTTTTTTTCCCTCACCTGTACAGTTCAATAACTAATCAGTAACTGTGTATTATGGTGCTTTAGGTGCACACAGGTGGTTTGTTAAAATATCCTAAAATCTCAAACAAGGTCTTTACATTCTGTACTGTAAAACACTTGACTTCTTTGATGTGTTTACCTAGGGTAGATCAGGGTAATGTGGGACACTTTTGTAATTCTGACTTATTTACCTTATTTACATATGAATCATATCAACACCTCATATCATAGATGTTTGCTTGTTAAATCAGACAAGGACCATTTTTGGATATTGTACTCAAAAGGAACATGGCACTTATAATAATATTCCCTACTGTAGATTTAGTCATGTGGGACACTAGTTTAAGGGCTTAGAAATACTTTGATTTATAGAAAGTATTCTTATCTGCCAAAACTTTCTTAAATGTGTGTATGCACAGTTTTTAGTTTAAAAAAACTAGCAGTCTGTATGTTCACGTGACATTTTAAACATTATAATTTACACAGTACATGTATACTAGTTTACAAATGAAATAGAAAAAGAGATCAATGCACTGGAGCTTAGTTGTCCCACATTACCCCTAATCCACATGATATTTGTCAGGCTATTTAGTCAATTAGGATTAAATGATTACACTAAATGTTCCAGAATGAATGCTGAACTGAATAACATGAAGTCTTTCTGTGTTAAGTTTTGTTTGATCTTTGTTAAACATTTGAACATTAAACTAGAACCTTTTCATATCAGAGATAAGGGTCACCTGCCAGACAGCAGCACAGACAGCTTATCAATAGGAGTTTTCCCCTCGATGGCGAAGCAGTGGTCCTTCTCTAAGGTGTGGATGTCTCCGTCACAGCACGACACTATCTTCCCAAAATGCGAGAGTGACACTCCGAGCTTCTTAAACATGCAGCTGTAGAGCTCAGTGAAGTCCTTCTCAAAGGAGACGTTCCTCAGCCGGTAGGAGGTGAGCAGCACCTGTCCCAAACACACCGCAAACAGCGCGAGAGTCCAAAGGAACGAGTCTGTGCTGCACGAGTCCGACCACGACCAGATAGAGGAGCAGAAGAAGCCCAGAGAGAGGAAGGTGAACAGGTAGAGGAGTCCGTAAAAGCCGCTGCCGCCCATGAAGCCGAGGAAGAGGAAGATATGAGCGAGGTGGAGCACGGAGCCCTCTGAGCCGTCTCTCCATGCCTCACACACCGGGTACGCTTCTACCGGAGGATCCGCCGTCAAGTTCAACGCTTCAAAGTCAGGAACCTCCATCTTTCCACAAGTGATCAAACTACCAGCTCATATCACACACAGTCTATAGAGTCTATCAGAAGATATGACACGTTGAGAAACACACAGGATAACACACAGCTAGACAACCTGTCAACCAGCACTCACATGACTGTACCAACTGTGACAGCTGAGAACACACCGGAAACTAAAAATGTCAAATGATAGAGAGACGAGGCTCCAAAACAAAATAGAAAAGCATTGAGAGGACAGAGAAGTACCTAATGTACTGTAGATTAGATCAGATGTATGGAAGACCAAACATGCTATAAACAAGGGAATAATCAAATGATCCAAGAAGTAGAGAAAGAGAAACATTTTAAAGTGTAGTGTGGATTAGGGTAACGTTATTATATTAACACATAATATCATTAGAAATCCCCAAGATGTTTCCTTGTTAAATCAGAAGACATTTTTAGATATTGTACTGAAAAGTAAAATGACACGTATATTAATGTTCCTTGTACCCAATAGTTTCAGAATCTGTGGATTATTTATTCATTTAAATTAGTAAGCCTACAATTTTTTGCTTTCTTTGTAACATAGGTTAAAATAAACATGCGTAATGTTAAACAATATAATTAACACAGTACGCATATACTAGTTACAATAATTGAATAGAAAAAGATAAATGCACTGGAGCTTAGTTGTCCCACATTAGTCAATGTTTACCCTAATCCACCTTAAATGATGTTAATATTCAATAAATGATATATGAATGAATTAATGCATTTTCAGGTCATATCATTAAAGATGATACATCTTGCATGGAATTACATGACACATAATAATAACAGCTTCGGGTGATTGATATTTGTTCCAAACAAACAAATCATAGCTGCAAACGAGAGACTGTACGTATGTAGTTTGTGAAACACGAGTTTTACACAGTAAGCGAACGAACATAACAATATAAAAGCTACCTATACAAAACATCTTTCTTAATGACCAGGTGTTGTCCAAATACTCACACAGTCTGTCATCATAATACAATGGACAAAAGAAAATTCATTTCATGTGGACATCATTTCCTTTTAGACAGATTAAAGTTCATCATTTTCAGTACTAAAATCATTTTTGAGCCGCATGTTTTAATTTATTAGATTTTATTCCAAATCTAATTTTAAAAAGATTTTAAGTCAGTTTGCATTTTGTATAGGAATACATTAAAAAAGGTACTTCAAATAAATATCTGATCATATGATATAGGCAAATACCCAAAGGTAAACTACACTCATTTCTCAGTACTCAGCTGACCGCAGGCTGCATCCAGTCTAGCTGCATTCCTTTGCACTGTATTAGTATCAGACCAGTCTGTGTTTGGCTTGATACTGACTACATGAGTTAAGATAAATCTCAAGATAGAAAATTGGATAAAAAAGTCGCTTCATGTTTAAGCTGACAGTTAATGATCTAAATCAAGGGTTTTATTTTGACAGTCAAATCTCTGTACTTCCAGGTGTCTCTGTCTGTTTTTGACCTGATACAGTTATAAAGCATGGTTTAAAATGGTAGCAGTGATCCACTTGGTTCTGGTGTCCTCCTGATTCCAAACATAACATATTGAATATAGTGTACTGTAGTATAAATAAAGATGGATAGAATAAAATACAACAATAGTAAGACAAGTAAGTGAGCAGTAGCCTGTGTCTGAGTGTGAATGTGAGAAAGAGAGAGCCAGTGAACTGATTTCTCCTTATTAATCAGAGCCATGGGCAGAGGCTGAGTGATCTTTGTGGGACAGCAGCAGCCCTCCCTCTGTGTACCTGATCAAGGGGACCTTGTCTATTTGCTGGTTGGGAGAAAGTGAGTGTGGTGATGTATCTGGGGCAGCAGAGAAGGACACAGAACCCATGGAAGCTACAGTTGTGCTGGTGCAGGAACATTCTCACTGGGTCTGGCCCTGTTTTCTCAGATGAGGGGTTGATGACGAATGAGAGCAGTAGAACCAGGGGGCATGATGTCAGCTTTGGAGCTATTTTTATTTAGGGTGGGAGAACATGATTGAATTGTTGAGGTTTGTGTGTGTGTGTGTGTGTGTGTGTGTGTGTGTGTGTGTGTGTGTGTGTGTGTGTGTGTGTGTGTGTGTGTGTGTGTGCATACATGTTTGACAACATGCATAAGGCTCATATAAAGGGATTTATCTCCATAGATTTCACCAGACAACTAACACCAGCTATTTATAGAGCATTTCCACCTTGGACACTCAGTGTGTGTACATGTCATTTTGTGCACAAGTAGTAGAGTGTGTGCACACATTCATACCTGCTGGTAAGTCTGAGTAAACAGCCAGAGAGCTCAGGAAGCCACACACGACAAAGTGCCAGTTAGCAATGGAACAAGGTTGTGTGGTCACTGCTGTTGGAAAGCAGACGCATCCAATCATGCACCACTGTGCCCATAACACACTCCTGAGAGACAAACAGCAATAATTAATCTTCTTCAGCAGATGAGCTTTGGTGTTAACTGCCAGTGCTCTTATTTATAGCCATCCCTAGATAGAACACTATCATTTTTGGCAGGGTAGTAGTTGCAGAGATCCATTCTAATGCCAGAAGGTCTCAAGTTCCAACTCACACACTACAGCTATCAGTGTTGAACACAGACCTGTCTAAGACCTGACTGGGTCATTCCAGAACTCCACTGCTGGTGTTTTTATATGTAAAAACTTGGTGGGGAATCAACCACTTTTAAACAGAGTGACTGTCTTCCAGCACATCTTGTATACATACCCAGGAAAAGAGAGAGAGAGAGAGAGAGAGAGAGAGAGAGAGAGAGAGAGAGAGAGAGAGAGAGAGAGAGAGAGAGAGAGAGAGAGAGTGAGAGAGAGAGAGAGAGAGAGAGTGAGCAAGTGAATGGGAGAGCACATGACAGCTCACAGACAATTTTGTGGAGATACCAATCCAACCCATGACAACAACCATATAACAATATGCTTCATAGATGTGAACACACTGAGACTTGGCACCATCATTATCAATCCATCCAGCATAATATGGCCAATGCATGAACCAGCACCACAAAGGCAGGATGACAAAATATGCTTCACTCATCAAACCTGACGCACACACTTGAAGAGAAAGGCAGCATGGCGGTTCTTCCTCGGGGCAAACTTCTCCATGACTTTGGGGATGAAGGCATGTAGCGGCTGAATCAGCTGGCTTTCGATGGACAGCATGGCCAATTAATTTTGAGTCGTGTCCCATGGTATTGCAAGTTAAAGTTTTTCTCTTCTTCAAGGTGGAAAAGTTCCTGTCTGACTCAGATGTCAAAAAAACTAAAAAAAAAAATTTAAAAAAAAACTAGTGCAAGACTGAAATATAAGTACAAAACCAGGAATGTATTCATAACTAAGGCGTACTTTGCAAATTTCAGATAAACAGGTCCCATAGCTCGGTGCTCTTTGCCTGCTCTGAAGCAGATGAGCGAAATCAGTTGCTAACAGCGAGCTGGAGAATGAATCAAGGTCCAACCTGGACTAACAATGAAATACTTTGCCTTCCTGATATTGGCAGATACGAGTTTTCTTCAGGACTTTTTAAAAGACCTTTTTATGCTTTTACTCCCACCATCTAACTTATGAGCAGTGTTCACTTGAATCTTTTTCTGTGTAAAAGGAAAAGAACCAAGAAGAAACACAACAAGTTGACTGACCGATCCACTGATTTAGAATAGAGCAAACCCATAATAGGTCAAATACGCCCTAAAGGCTTGAATCATTATGAGTTTACCAATTTGAGCATGTCCTCATGAGGCTTCGGGAGCATCAGCTAAATGTCTGAACATATTAATTACAAAGAGATTGAAAAACATTAAAAGACTCAGTCACTATATATATGTATATCTTTTAGAGTTTGGAACACTGAGCAGGATAATTTGGTCATTAACTGACTAGAAAGACATCCCTCTAGGCTTGCTTTGATTGACCCAGGTCTTCTCTCCCTGTTAAAGATTTCCACCTCTGGCATACCAATGAGCAGTACTCCTGCCTTGAAGGAGCCCGTATATGGAGTCCACTGATGTAGTTTGAGAGGCCTATTATATTACCTTGTTAGAGGAGCAGGGACTTATTAAGTTACAGTGTTGGAAATGCGTGACATACATGGTGGCTGAACGGGGGCTTTAGGTGGGCTCAAGGTGTGGGTAGAAGGGACAGACAGACAGAGATAACATCAGAGAGTAGGAGGCAGGTGACAGGAAAGTGGTGGTGGACTACCCTTTATTCTGTCTTTAAAAGCTTTTTGATGGTGTGAGGAAAAAGCAAACACTTCATCATAAGTGCACAGAAAGAGCCTGTTGGCCATCTGATGTAAGGGTAATGTCAAATCATTTCTTAGCCTTACCACCCATCAGCAACCCCATCAAACATCCATCAAGAGGCGGAAATTCTACAACTATAGGAGGAACATAAGAGCTTATTTACTCTTTTTCATTTCACACAATCAAGAGACCCTCTGTTGCCTCTCCTTGTACATAAGAGGGAAATTCATTGTCACTCCTACTTGCTGTCTGTCCATCAGCTGAACAGATCAGCTCTGCTGATGTGTGTCCAAGTCTTTAGTACAGAGGAAATGAAAGAGCACCGAAAGATGGGTTCAACCCCCAACAAAAAGGATATGGAAAGCAGATTCACCCTCCTTTTATTATCCCCGCATAATGAGTGACAAGCAGACGGGCAATTCCTATCTGACCTTTTCTCTGGGTTACCCTAGAGACATCTATTCTTTCAGAGAACTCAGAGTTGTCCTGTTCTAAAGGCCAGGGGAAAAGAGGAAGAGAAGGCTAACATTGCTACATGGACCTCGTCATATGAGTTCTGCAAACTATAATGACAAAAGCTCCATGTAATCCATGTCTCTACCATGTTTCTTTTAGAATTTAGCAAAATCGTGATAAATGATCAAGATTACCACTGAGAAGACTAAGTCAACAATGAACTTTCACCCTGAAGAACGGAGTTTATTTTCTGACAACACCACTGTCCTGAGATACAGAGGTTACCACAATGGTCTTATGAGGTGCAGAATTGACAGTGAAAGCTTGGGCTGAGAAGGTCCTGATGTGAAAGAGCACTTGATGCACTTGTAACAGCCTCTTCTGCAGTCTATTACAGCAGCACTGGGCTGCCATCATTAGAACCAAGATTTCATGTTCTGTCACTATAATGACATAGCATCACATTATTACAGCAAAGCATCTTGTAATAAGGAGAAAACCTTCTTCAATAATGAGAAAGATGAATTCATATGTCAAGTTAGAATGTAGACACTGTGTAAATTAAATGTGGTTTGGTGGCTCAGCAGCTGCTTCAGGAGAAATGAAGCAGCTTCACCAGAATGAATCAGTGTTGGTGGTCATGGAATTGGACTCTGCAATATGACAAAGATAGTATCAACTTTTATTGCTGTGAAATGCAACTATGCATGTCATATACTGCCAAATCTGACCACCACTGCAATACCACAATATATAATAAAATGTGGACTCTTAAACATTAAAGCTCTGTCATCAAAAGCTTTATAAGTAAAAGATCTAATATCAGATGAATATCATTGATTTATTTTGTCTTACTGAAACCTGTCTGTCTTATGAAGAATATGTCAGCTTTACTGAATCCACTCCTCCCAGTCATATTAATACTCACAGTCCTCAAGACACCGGCCAAGGAGGTGGGGTGGTAGCCATTTTCAACTCAAGACTAATAATCAACATCAGACCTATATTAAATTATAACTCATTTGAAAGCCTTGCTCTAAGTCTTTTGCACCCAACCTGGTAAAGACATATATTTGTTATAGTGTATTATCCTCCTGGCCCGTACTCTAAATTCTTAACTGAATTCTCAGAGTTTTTTAATCAAACTTAGTCCTTAGTACTAATAAAGTATTTATAGTAGGTTACTTTTATACTCATGTGGAATTGATAATTATAGCCTTCCATTTCGTTTATCTCACTATTATACTCAATTGTTTCCTCACAAATGTGCAAAGTGCAAATAACGCTGTTGCTCCTGTAGAAAAGAAGATAATAAAACAAAAAAGGTTAACTCCCAAACCAAATTTATTAAATTTAAAAATTTAAGGATGTGGCATTCCACCAAACTGGAAGAATCAGAATCAGCCCAACCATTCTCAGAAGTCATCAGCCAACACCACCAGTGTCTGGACTCCACGGGGGAATTTATCTTGCTGCTGCTGAAGTGATTGATTAAAAATCTCCCTGTAAAGTCCAAGCACCAACGGCTTTTGACAGTAATCAATATCATCTGTATAATAAATAACTTCTTTTGCTTCATTCACTTGTCTTTCGTGATTGATCTGTCTTCACTAACAGGATATGTACCACAGTCATTTAAAGTATCTGTATCTGTATATAAGGCATATAACCACGCCTTTCTCTCTAAGATCCTTGAGAAGGTAGTCGCCAATCAGTTAGATGACCAGTGACAGACAGTTAGATTTTAGTGCTGTTTTGACACCATTGACCATCACATCCTGTAACAGAGACTTGCACATTTAATTGGTATTAAAGGAACAGCATTAAACTGGTTTAAATCTCATCTATCAGATGGATTTCAGTTATGTTAATGATAAATCCTCCATGCAAACAAAGGAGATCCACAAGGTTCAGTACTTGAACCAATACTATTCTCCTTATATATGCTTAGTTTTGGTAATTTTATTAGGAAACACCACATACATTTTCATTGTTATGCAGATGATACCCAATTATATTTATTAATGAAGATCAATCAATCAATCAATCAATCAATCAATCAATCAATCAATCAATCAATCAATCAATCAATCAATCAATCAATCAATCAATCAATCAATCAATCAATCCATTAATCAATCAATCAATCAATCAATCAATCAATCAGTTAACTAAACTACAAGCATGCCTTAAGGACACAGAGACCTGCATGAAATGTAAAAATACCTGATATGTAAAATTGCAAAAATCAGACACATCCTGTCTCAAAATGATGCTGAAAAACTAATCCATGCATTTGTTACTTCTAGACTGGAGTATTGTAATTCCTTTTTATCAGGCTGTCCTAACAAGTCTCTAAAGACTCTCCAGCTGGTCCACAATGCAGCTGCACGCGTTCTGACAAAAACTAGAAAAAGTTCGTATTTCGCTCATTTTAGCTTTTACTTCAGTCTTTTACTGGTAAACTTGAGGAAACTATAAGGATATAAGAGTAACATGACTAATTAGATCAGCAATGCTTCACCAAAATGTCCCAAATGGAGGGTTTTCTATCACAGAGGACACAGTGTGCTTTTAAGTGACATTCTCCTGTGTTGCACAAAAATACCCTATATTCAGAAAATCACTCAGATCCCAAACTAATGCACTGGCCTTCAAACTGCCCCCCAATCTTTGCAGTCTTTCCCCTCAAAGCCATTATCTCCACCCCTCAGATATCCTCACTCTCCCAGTCTAGTATGCTCCTAGGATGCCTTCACTCATAAGTCCAAGTGTTTCATCTATCCTTACAAGCTGAAATATAGCTATTACATATACTGTACCTGTACACATGTCTGCAAAACATCAGGGCAGTTGTGCACTTGCATTAGTCAGCATCACAGCAACATTAGAACATGCAATGACCACCTCTTCATCACACTCATCAAGCCTTTTATTTTTCTTGTGTATAATTACACTTTAAAAACACTTTAAAGTTGTTTTCAAATGATTTGTTTTACGGCATCATGTTCATTCAATACACTTGTGTTTGTCTGTATAGCCTGCTTAAACTTTAAAGGTAGAAATATTACATTATGAAGTCATTGTTAGCTCACAATTTAGGTGTGCTGTTCTTGCTTTTCTTGATAAAAAAGTAGGGGATAAATTCATTTCTTAAGATCAATTCTTTTGGGGCCATGGATATTTAAAAAATAATTTTATGGCAATTCATCCAACAGTTGTAGAGATGGTGTAGACCAAAGTTTTGGACCAGCCAACTAATGTTTCTATCCTTACACCACACTGCTGCTAGTGTCACTAAAAGTAGTGAAAAACACATGCATGGATGTGTGAATCAACATGTGTAATCAGAACACATGTTGAGGCCACAGAGCCTCCTTTAAACAAAGTTTGGATAAATGATCAAACTAAATTTGTCTGCCTTGATTCCAGGTCTGGATGGCTGTGATTGGCTGACATCTTTAATAAAATGCTGTTGTGAGCGTGCTCAGACTGGCAACTAGAGAACAAAGTTCATGTTGGTCATGTTGAGTCATGGTAGCGGGGGTGCAGTAGAGCCGCCGGGACCTGATGACCTTCCAGAGATGTTGAGGACCACTTGGTGCTCCTCCACAGCAGCAAGACGGCGTGTAACCATGACAACCCCAATGTTAGCCTCATTACATCCCACCACACTCTGTGATTACTGGCTTATTAGCTATTCTGTCCACTCTTGTGTAGTGTCTCTTTAGACATTTCATTGCAATCTGCCATCTTGTCTTTAACTCTGGCTCTTATGTAAAGGACAGGTACATATGTACAGAACAATAACAATATGGACATTCAGCATATAGCAGAATACAGTTTACATTTAGTTGCTGTTGGCAGCAGAGTACATCCAGATTACAGTTAGTGTGAGCTTTTATTACTTCCACTCAAGCTTCACTTCACTTCACTGTCTCTAAGTTCAATTCAGGACTGATTTCATTGGCAATCAAATCATCCCACTGATTGGCTGACCTAAGAACAAGGGTTTGGTGTAGAGGATATGTGACTGACCGCTCACTCTCCGAAACTGATTTCCATTGAAATAGTAACCAAGTATTTCTCTTTTTGCGCAGTAGAGCACTGTACTTACTTTAATTAATTCAATACCCCTAACAATATTAGGAAGTATTGCAATTATTTAATACTGTATTTCAAGTTGGAGGTCTCACAAAAAACAGATAAAAGAAAAAGAATGATCAAAATTGAAGCAGCAAGGACTTTCTGAAAATAAATTCAGAGATTTCCTGTCTCTCAGTTTAGTATGAATCCAGCACTGGATCCTCTATTTCATAATGCAACTTGAGGTAATGGCTCCCTCCACTGTATTTCATGTGGAAATATTGTTTCATTCCACCACCTTTCTCTGACAGCTGTAGATAGTGTTTAGCTTTCAGATTCATATTTTTACATCCACATCAAACAATAAGCTAGTTATAGTTTGAAGAAGGCAACAGTGAGTCTTATGTTGACCACTTACAAACATTCTATGAATTATTTTTCTATAACATTTTATACAGATTTATGCTTTAATAAATAAGGAACTAACTCATTTAATTGTGATTAAATTGTGTACTTTTAATGGAGTAAGTTTTAACTCTGGTATTACTACATTTACTGAAGTAAACAAAGTATTTTTCCTACTACTGGGCCCTGTTCCATAAAGCAGGATTACCAAATAAACCAGGTTTATTTGGTTAGTCTGGCTCATTTTCCAGCAGATTCGGTTCCATAAAGCAAGCTCAGCAAAGCTCAGTTACCATGGCAACTTATGCTGCAAACTAACCTGGTCCGGCCCAGGCTAATTGTCAGGCTTAGCCTGAGTTGCTGCTTAACCTGAAAAAAAGAGATGATTTAATATATTATATGGCCTCATTAATCATCATCATTTAAAAAGAAAATCAGTTCACATGAAGTCGACTTAATAATAATCATCTATGTATCTATCTATCGATCGATCGATCTATCTATGTATCTATCTATCTATCTATCTATCTATCGATCGATCGATCGTTTGATAGCGAGAATGTGGATGGGCCTTTATGGAACCGCTTTAGCCTGATCTCATTTGTAAGGCTCATTCAAGTCAGGTGTTCGACAATAAGCGCTGCTTTTCTGAGCTTGCTTTATGGAACGGACCCCAGGTCACTTAACATAACAGGTGCACTGAGGTCTATATTAAAACATCCAGCTGACTCTTATCATGCTTAGTTCGCCCTCTGATGGACAAAAAGAGACATGACACCAGCAGCACTTCATTAGGAGGAAATTGTTTATCAGGTGAGCCGATCCAGTGAAACTAGAGACAGACATTCTGCCAGCTGCTACCATTTAACATTTCCTTCAACATTGCTGTAGGTAAGACACTCTTTATTTCAGAAACACAATTTATATCCAAACAGGAGAAACATGGGGTTTATATGAACTTACTGTATATAAAATTGTGCAACATTGCATTTAATAAGACACAGTCTTACAATAATGGTACGGGTTACACTGAGGAAAAGTTGACTTTCTGTTGTGTTGGAATGTAAGGTGTATAATTAATACTCAGACGAATGCTCAGATACAAACACACACGCACAGAAAGCTGCAGCATACTTTCTCTTTGAGATGAACATTTAGTCATGCTTAGACATCCTTCAACATTCATTGGTACCTAATAGAGCCGGCCTCCACTGTGAACCAGGAACATGGTCATGTGGTTAAACACTATTTGACTTGTTTGACAGAAGCTGAAATATTGTCAAACTTTTACTATTTCCTTGTGGTTCATGTGGTTCCCATTATTAGTATTTTTATGACTGTAATCACAAAGTCTGAGCAATGTTCCAGAAGAAAACTCCTTTTGAGATAAGTTCATTCCATCATTCCATTTTCCAACAGGGATGATACAAATATAGAAAACAAATGTAATATTGCTTTTTGTAACGTTTCTGTATGTGGAAGCCTCTTATGAACACCATGTCTTACAAGACTAGATCATCTTCATCAAAGGTTCTTTGAAGATAAATAGATACATGTAGGTTACAGAGGCTCACAAAGGAGACAATGTGAACAACTCCCGAATCTCAATGCATTGTGTGGATCTGTCAAGCAAGCTGATTAGTTGAACTGTCTGCTGAAAATAAAAGACACATAAATGTAATGTTGAAATTAAAACACTTAAAATCCCTACATGTGTAACAGAGACAACCATACAAGAGATGTATGACTTATAGCATCCTTGCTGCTGCACTAGAAAAACACACATAAAATCATCATTTAACTTCAAAATTGAAGAATCGTTCAAATTATAATATTAAGGTCTGTAGTGAAAACTAAATGATTTTAGAATATGGATAGTAAACTCCAGGAACATTTTTTACAGAAAGACAGATGAAAGAAAATATCTGATGAAAGAGTTACAGAAGATAGTGGAACAGGGCCTACATAGGAGGGGACAGCAGGACTGGTAGTGGTGGCAGTAGTAGTCATATACAGTCTCAGAGCTCAGTTGTATCATCCCAAACTAAGGGAAGAAACACAGCATACTTGCAAGTTTTGGACTAAATATATTTTTTTAATGTGAATGTCAACACTAAATATTGGCAGAATTATTCTTAAAATACCGTCAGCCTTCAAAAACTTAAGATACTCGAGTGTCTGACACTGGGAACGCTTACAGCATGACTTCATCAACAAGGGTTGGCTGCAACTAAGCACATCAGTGTCAAAGTGGGTAGAGACCCTCTCCCTATAAAAGGACATGACACTACACTGCCAGTCATTCAAAAACATGACCTCTTCCTCACTACAAATAAACAAGGAGGATGGTCTGGTGAGACACTCACTCGTGCTACTCAGAGAACCAGGACTGCACAAGTAACCTAAAGTTGTCTTTCACAAAACTCATTAATAAATACTAACTCCTGGATTGCTGGCCAGATGTTACTGAGGGACCAACTGCAGAATATGTACACAGCCCCTCTCATGTCTGCAGGCCCTTAAAGTTATAAACTAAATCAATAGCCATCTATAAATCCAGTGTGAGAGCTGCTGCTTTGTGACTGGCTTCCCTAGTGGTTCTTTGCCCAGGACACAAAAAGGTCACTTTTTTACAGCTTTTGGTTCTGTCTATGTAGATGTGTAAAGCCTGCACGGAGCACAACCTATGTAACTGCTGATGCTCATCTGAGCAGAATGGACACAAGGTCACTTGGGGAACCTGACCTTAATGCCTCAGGCATCAAGGCAGGGTTAGATTGTAAGGTCACCTTTACATTCCCCAAAGAGAACTCATACACATGCTTGGTGTACTGAAAGCTCATGAATCTCACCCAATTATTTAGTTGAAGCAAGAGACAGCAACAAAGCTATCTTTAAAGTCCCCATTTTCAAGTTCACCTATTCCAGTGGTTGATTTGGTGGTACTGAAGGGGCTTCCAACACAGTGGGAAGGTCCCAGGATGGCGCCAATGTTAGAAACCAGGAGCTTACAGCATGTGCCCATAATGAATAGATCAAAGGATACTGTCCCACAGCCTTCCCATCAAAACCAATATGGCAGGAAATAGCTGCCACATACACATTGATGGTAGAAGAAGCCTTCCCTTTGTCCACCATGTCTTGTAAGAAAGTCATGATCACAGCCAGAGAACACTGAAAGGAAACTTCTCGTAAATCTGCGCACAATTTCTCAAAAATGTGACTGTTTGCGCTCATAAAATGGTAAATGGACTCTACTAATTAAGCACCTTTTTAGCACTTTCTACTCAAAGGACCTAACATTTTGGATGGACTCAACTACGCCTAGAAGGAGGCCCATGGTCCTCAGATTGAACCACTCACAGGCCAGGCCCACAGAGCCAGCCTCTCTGGGTGGGGATGAAATATTTGTTGGTGCATCTTTGACACCAGGTCTCTGTTTATTGTCATGGCTCCCAGTAAAGGAGCTAGGTTATCTCTGCCAGCTGGTGCTTTGATGGCCAGAAAGGAATGACCAAAATCATCGACGTTCCCTCCTTCCACTGATGAGGATCAGGGAAATCAGAGCTATCGGGGGGGAATGCATACAAAGGAGTACAAGACCAGTGGTGAGCCAGTGAGTCCATCCCCAGAGGTGCATTCTGATCATGAAGAAAGAAAAAGAAAAGGACATTGAGTATTCTACCATGTTACAAAGAGATCCACGGACGACTGCCCGCAACGCTCCAAAATCAGACTCACTTAGGCCGAGGTAAAGTCTCCGTCCTGCATAAAGGGGTTTTTCCCAGGATAGAAGATCTGCTTCACAGATCAGTGGGTCTAGTCTGTGAGCAGCCACCCAATGCTGCATTCCCTTCATGTGCAAGCAAATTGGAACCATCACCAGGGCTGAGGCCATCAGCCCTAACAACCTTTGGCAAAGCCTTGCAAGACCTGCAACTTTTCTCCAGTCAGCCTCGTGGCCCTTTCAGATACAATGTGATTTGAGCTGCACTTGCCACTAGGTTCAGCAGAGATCTGACAGAGGACAATAAGCAGATCTCAGATCTAAAATCCATGCATGCCAAACAAATAAAATATTGTCCTAGGCTGTAAAACTCTGTCTCTTGGGGAGATCAAATAAATGATTCTTAATTAACATGTTATTTGAAAGCCTAATTTTTATACAGGTAAGGTAATATTCATTCTGATTACCAAAATCAAATTTCCAAATGGTGAAGTAGTATTGCTACTCTACTATGTGATGTGTTAACCAGGTGAAACCAGCATTAGTTTGGGACTAAGTACTGTGTACTGTGTACTTTGGTGGGGTATTGTTATTACAATGTCACTTAGTTTGACTAGCTGCTGAAAGTATTTCTACTCTCCACAGTTAGCTAATCAGACTACTGTTTGGTGACAGGCTAGTATGAGCAGTAATCAAATCAAATGAGTCAGTAGACCCTCACTAAAGCGCCCAGTGACTGAAATTTCACTTTTGTCAATGAACAGTTAAGTTAGGTCCTACAAACACATTTGGCTTGAGAGTTTGGAACTTCTGCTCGTAGTGAAAAGGCTCTCGAGTGACTGGCAAGCCCTTCACAGAGGGAGGGTCTTCATCCTCCCTGACACTAACACGCTTAGTTCCAGCCAGTCCTGGCAGGCAGAATGCAATAAACGCTTTTGATGAGGTCACACCATAGGTGTTCCCGATGTGAGACATGAAATGAAACTATGAAAGAGAGCCCATATCATGTGAAACCCACTGTTGTTACCACTCATTTGTGCCACATAAATACATCCATACAGTCACAGACATACACACACACACATGTTGGAAGTCACTTGAAGGGATCAGTTGGCTGGGCTTCTCCTCTCATTTGAGTGCCTGCCAGATGATGATGGTCAGGATGACGAGGACCAGCGTCAGCACCATGCCCAGCATGCACATCCTCTTACGGGACTTCCTCTGCACACAACAAAGAATCAAGTCTGACTACACAGATGACAGGAAATTAAACTGCACCAGTGTTTCACATGGCAGTGATTGCAGTGTTTTGGTGAGTATTTCTGGCAGCAGGAAGGTGTGCGTGGGATTGAGTCAATATGAATTACAGTGTGTGTGTCAATTACATGTTTTTAATCATTTTTGGACAATAAGTGATGTCTACGGCACAGAGGAACAATATATATCTGGCTTTGATACGCATACAATACTTGTTAGAAGATCGAATCATTTTATTTGTTGGCAACATGAAAAATACACATATCAACAAACTATCACCTTCATTTTCCTGATAGTATTGTGGATTATTGACCTACTTATGCATAGAATTGTCAGCTGCCCTTGTAAATGTGTGTAAATTGAATTATTTCAAAGCCGTTTCATGCAGTGTTTCCATTATTTTGTCCAGCCCTTCTTGCTGAGTCTAACAGATTGTATGTTACCTGGTAATAAGCTGCTTTCTGAAGCTGGACAGCGCCTCTGTCTACATGGACCTCAGCGCTCTCCACGTTGGCCTCGATGCTGTCTGCCAATGAGAACGCAGGAAGAGCTTTGACATGAAGTGTCACGTCTAAATGAGAAAGTGTGACTCTTTAGCTCAGAGCTGACTTACCAATCATCTCTCCTTGGTCATGGATCATCACAGCCAGGTCCTTGAAGATCTGGTTCACATCCATAATGTCGGCCTGGAGAGACAAGTGAGGAGGAGGAGGAGGAGGAAGGTTAACTGATTAACATGTTTAGTGTTAGTGTTTCGGCCTCTGTAGGATGGTCCTATAGTTCAGGCTAATACCTCCAGCTGTTTAATGTTGGTCTCTCTCTCCTTGATGATCTCCAGGTCCTCCTCAGTGAAGCCCGGCTCCTCAATCTGAGTCTGGCTCTGACTCACCTCGTCCTCCCTGCACAAGAACACAGCACGTACTTCACTTATGTTTGAATTGAATCTACAACTCAAATAAAGTACATAAGGCATCGGGCAAAGTAAAATATTCACAGAAGAACACACCTTCTGACTGATAGCAAAGTGTTAAAACATTCAGACTTTACCTCAGTTTTTAAAATAGCTGGTTGTAGCTTTCTTAAACCAAACTGCATCAAGAACAAAATGTTGGCTAAAGAACAGACTAAATGTTCAATATGATATGAACCTACTTTTCAAATGTAACCAGCTGTTCATCCACATTGCCTCCATCTCCCTGTGGACATCAGCAAAAAAACATGAATCAACACTAGCACATTTGCCCATTACGGATGCAAATGAATTAACAGTCAATCAATGAAGAATGACAAATGATGTTATCGGTTGTGAAGGTTTGACATCTCTAGCCCAAAGAGAGAATTGTGGATGTTCACCATGACCCTGGATCCAGCTCGAGCCCTGGCCACTGACTCCTTCTCTTTCTCTGCTGCCTTCCGTTGCACCACCTGGAAGTTGTTGAGGGCTGCAGAGAAATCGTTCATCAGACGCTCCTTCTGGAGCTTTTGCTGCCTCTGTAAGAAAGAGGAAAAGATAAATAAAAACTATTTCATATGTTATTGAATGGAGCAGAATAACAAGACACAAAAGGTCAAGAGTCAGAACTAAAAACAAAAAGCAGTAAGAAAAACTCCTCAGCATCTTGACTCCTCTTCTATAATCACCACATCTAACTAAATCCATTTTTTTCTGAACCTTGTAGAAAATGAACCTATGAACAGTGAAACAGTGATTATATCATATCACCAGCAGAAGAATAACACTTTTATAGTAACGTAGTGTTTTGCTGCAGGTACAAGGTGTTTAACCCTTTGACCCATTTTACATGTGAGAGTTGTAAAACATCTTAACACATTTTTATTTGCTGGACTTTTCATAATGTGACCCACAGTTTACAATAAATGGAAATAAAATGCATCATTTTCCCATGATCAGCATTAAAACATGTTGTATTCTTCATATTCTATAAAATGTCCACCTGGGTCATAAAATAGTGATTGTGAATGTCATTCTTTCCCCATAAGATGAATCAAACATTTAATAATGACTGATGGGGGATTTATGAATGTGAATTGGTGTAAAGACTAATTATGAGACAGAATATTAACAGTACGTAAGGGTTCAGCTTTATTGTTATCTGTTAGAACAACAGAGTGAAATCACTCTTAAAGGATCATTACTTGTGTTGTGGAATATTAATGTTTTTCATTTACAGACATTTACTTGCAAGGGTTTAAATGTCTTTTTTTTAATATATTCCTAAACTGTAAATGTACAGTTGTTGTTCTACATATAAACAATATCAACATAGTGTCATGTTGCTCTGGTTTTAACCACCTGAGCTAAAAATAAAAGCCTGTCAAACAACAGCTCAACACTGACATTAGAGAAAGAAGCACAGCACTATTAATAAATCCCTCAGTGAAGCTTTCTACAAAGACTGCATTGAGCTGTTAAATCCTAACGTAACCCAGACCTCCGGCTGAAACAGCTGCACTCGTATCCCAACTTCATGACGAATAAAACACAATTCTGAAGATTCATTTGAAATATGAGAAAATGATGAACTGAAATCACCGGTTTCCCTCCTTCTTTAACTTTTAGATGATTAAGAACCTCACAGACATAATGTACATGCTTCATCTTTACAGGACATACATTCATAGTTCAGATACACTAACATTCACTAACTTTTGGACTGTTTAACTGATTACTGATCTACTGATTAACCACAAAAACAAGCAAGCATAATAGATCAATAGATTCATAGGTGAACTGATAATGTAAATAATCATAGTTATATTCTTATTGGACCAACTAAAGAGAAAAATGTCAATTCAACACTGCAGGATGTGGAAACATTGATTTTCTACAGTAACATGATTCAAACCATATCAAAGTGCTTCACAGACAGCACATGGCTGAGATGCCACATTTCACATCTGTAAGTTCTGAAAAAGTTCCAGCCTCTCCCAGATCACATGACACACATTTGTCAGCACAATTAGCACAATTCTCTCCACATTCCCACCAACACTTGGATAGAGACCACTCGTTTGGAATCTTTGGGAATCTCACAAATTTAAAGGATCTATTACGTGGGATGTTATTGTGTTCACATACTTTCTGCCACGTATTTTATGTTTATTAAAATGTTTGATATGTTATTTATGTTTGCATTTATTTGTGTTTACATGTGTTGAAACCAGACTGACCTGCTCTGATGGAGACAGTGATGGAGGTAGTGAGCCCAGCTCCTTCAGGTGTCTGTTGGTTTCTTTAGCCAGCTGGTTGGTGTAGTGCTGGAGCTGTTGGCTGCAGGATCACACACACACACACACACACGCACACGCACACACACACACACACACACACACACACACACTGATAAGACCCTGCTCAACACACTCGAGGTGATAATGCATTATGTAACAATAAAAGAGAAACTGTCAATCACAAGTCAGAACTTACAGCTTCTCTTGAAGTTCGGGGGTTTCCTGTCTCGTCCCCAGCTGTTGGACATGGTTTTTGATCTGGCCAGCTGCATAGAAAAAAAACGCTTAATTAAATATGCACAACTTGTATGGAATCATTTTTTACAGGTAGAGGTGTTAGCTGCACTCACTGTTTTGGCTGATCTTCTGGATGTTGGAGCTGCATGTCTGGATGAGGCTGCTGAAGTCCCGCGGCTGGGAACGGCTGCTGTCTGCTCTCATGTAGGACATCCTGACTGCAGGTCTGTCTGACACACACACACACACACACACACACACACACACACACACACACACACACACACACACACACACACACACACACACACACACAGTCTACTCAATCTCTGTTTTCATATTTAGATTCTTATTGTTGCACAATTCCAAAAATAATGACACACTCATTAAAAAAGGATGCCCTCATACTTAACTGGTTATATTACATATATTATTATATTAAACCATATAATGAAACCTGTTTAACTTCAGTGAATGAAAACTTTGCCTTTAAGGCTCATACAACTGATTCTGTCAAATTCAAAACTGAACCTATATATGCAGAATGTCCCATAATGTTATTAATAACTGGATTAGTATAATTGATGCATTAACATGTTAGCTGCATTTTGTTTGTCTCGCCAAGTTTACATAAAAGAGAATTCAATATAAATGAACAAAACAACAAAAAATAAATACATAAATAAATGGCAATAATGTTGTTTTTCAGTTTTAATTATTTTTTACAAAATATATATAATGAATAAGTACATTGGTAGAATGATTAAATAAATAAACAAATAATTATACAAAGATACTAGAATATATGGTATTTTTAAGTGAATATTAATTTATATGATTATTCTTTTTGAGGCATGTTTTGGTTTATTCATTTGTTTTTTTAAATTATTTATGGTAATTTATTCATTAATGTCTATCTAATCTATTCCCTTCACTTCCCTGTCACTTTTTTAAAAGTACTTACTATAATATTAGGTCTCATCTGTAACCGTGCACCATATTTTATAAACTCATTTCACATATTGTCTCTAAATTGTGCATCAGAACAGTACTAGTACTGTAGCTACAGCTGCTGAATACATTTAGTGTAGTAGAGTTTGAGCAGTAATGTATTTAGCACAAGCACAAGAATTAAGTGACCAACTTCAATTTTACAAATGTTCACAATGTCTGGTGTCTGTAAAACAGTTTCACTTATTTTTCAAGTGTTTGTTAAAGCAGCAGTCAGGTGTCCATATGAACAGTAACTCTGTAATCATTCCTCCTGTTCATACTGACTATTAAAAGATGGGAAAAAATCCACAGTGTGTCCACACAGTCATTATAAAGTAGATGATCAGCTTCTATTGAGCTTCATCAGTGTGAGTTAGTCATATCAAGTGATATCTGACACATTTACAGTCTTTTTAGCATCACATTCCCTCTTAGTGTTTCCCTGTTGAGCTGTGGTGGAAGTATAGTAACAAAAAGACTTTGCTACTAAAAACACTGTAAGGTTCAAACATAGAAGATGAAGATTTGACTCATTTGGACGACGAAGCTTCATATTACTTTTAAATAGATTTTTGCACAGAAAGAAGACTGTGGATTTTGTCCTCCATCATCTTCTAATGGTCAGCATGAACAGGAGGGATGATTACAGGTTTCATTGGTTATTTGGGCTCCTGATTATTGTTCGAAAACAGACTTAAAAAAAAGTGTGAAACTATCCTTTAACCTCACAGACACTGTATCTTTATTGATCTAAAATAATGGGAGTACAGCATCATACATGTTAGTGTGCTGCTTTCCACAGACAATGTAACAGTTCTGATGAGACACAGATGTGTGTGTGTGTGTGTGTGTGTGTGTGTGTGTGTGTGTGTGTGTGTGTGTGTGTGTGTGTGTGTATATATATAAATACATATTATAGAGAGGCGGACAGAGAATGTTCAGTGTAACGTTCCAGTAACAGAAGCTAACACAGGATAAACAGACACACACAGGCCAGAGCCAACATAAAGCAACCACGTTATTTTGACGTACAGTGTTTACTTACAAGCGCTTTAAACATATTTAAGCTGTATAAAATAAAACAAAGCTACAGTGACATCAATATGAATATATGAGTGGAACAGAATAAAGCTTACAGTCGTTATTCAGCGTTAATATTAGTCGCAGTGAGTCTCAGGCATCATTTTTTTCTACAGGTTACACAGTGAAGCATTTCTATGTTAGTAACGTTCTCAGTAAATCTCTTACTTTGCAGTGAGGCTGACGTCGACAGTGTTTGTTGCTCCAAATCTGCAGATGAATTATATGAGAATTAGCACACCCAGCCCGTCTGACGTCACACGCCCAGCGCACTAATCCGACGTTGGTTTAACGCTGCGTTCACGTTCCAAACTAAAGTAGGAAACACGAATCTCCATTATGAAGTTAGTTTGATATTAAACTTAATATTGCGATTACCACTGGGAAATATTTAGGTTCACATATTGACTGGCATTCTGGCCCATTTTGGAATCTATGAATTGGTTCAGACTTATTTATTTAACTGCTAGAATTATGGAATCAGGTCTTTATTCAAATAAAATATGATAATTAATGTCACAATTATTATTTTTTTTATTATATACACATTGTTTTTCGTACCTATTTATTGTTCTTTATTCTTCTTCTTCTTCTTATTGATGCTCTTCTATTTTTACTGTCCACTTGCTGCTGTAACACTGCAAATTTCCCCATTGTGGGACTAATAAAGGAATATCTTATCTTATCTTATCTTATCTTATCTTATCATAACCTAATGATGTCAATTGCTTATTTATTGCTCTTAGTTCTTTCTCTTGATGCTCTGTCTATTATTACTATCCACTTGCTTATGCAATCATTTCAATGTCCCCACTGTGTGAGTAACAAAGGAATATGTTTTTTTATCGTATCTTATCTCGTTACATATTTCTAAGTGAAACAGGACACACAGGTGGATAACACTGGGATGAATTTGAATGTTGTTGTTACAATGAATCCTGTGCCACTAAAAGTTGAAGATTGGTTAATGGGTGGATGTCATGATACTAGTGGTTGAAACTGATTGGTTCAAGCCTACATAAACGCATGCCATATTTTGTTTTACAGGAAGAAAAAATGATTGGATTTCTTATATAAGAATACAAACTTTTTCCTTTTTTGGCATATATTGTTAAACAGGTGCCCAATATGACCGGGGATGTGACCTAAAAGGGTTAAAAATGATTCATTTATTTTGTTCTTTACTGCAACTGATCAACATAAACTATCTGGTCGCTTATTTCCTACAGTCTTTGAATGCAGCACGGATTTGGAGCGCTCCTATGACGCTCCACAAAGTCTGAGATCAGATTTTTGACTGGACACATTTTTAACAAGTGCTACTTCGTCATATTGTAAAGTTATAGTTGCCTGTGAAATTTTCCAAAACAAGTGTGTGAAATATTCACCAGAATTCCTCTTCTCTGTCTGAGTGGGACGCGCCAGAATAATCCCGTGCCTGTCTCATGACTTTCACTCTGACACTAATAATAAACCCAATGCTGCAGTGTGCTGCAATGCACGTGACATTCACAGTGGCGATCTTTGACTACTATTAAGCTTTTTCCCTAGTATGAGAATGTTTAGTCAATGTTAGCCTGTTTTCATTGTTTTAACCTATACTGCTCAGTCATTACTTGATAGCCCATGTGATCAAACGTACCTGTTTTTGATTACATGTATGGTTTTTAGTAACATAATGTCCTTAAAGTTTTCAGTTGTATGCTTTATCGCCTTCCTATTGGTTCATCAATGTGATGCAGGATGCCAAAGTGTAACAAGGGAATTTCAAGGTGCACCAGTTGCAACACTTCATTGCAGTGTCATATTGAACTATGGGTCCATCATCAGTAGCACAAATGACTGAATCCACAAGCAAACACATGCACGTGTATGAGTTATTAAGGTAACCAGTATGAAGTGTTTATGATGCATTTAAGTCTGCACAACCTGAAGTCTCTGCTTATGATATAGTGAACTTCAGGGACTTGAATAAACAACCCTACCAAAAAGGTTTAAACCCTGCTATCAGTCTGGTGACATGTGTTAATATAAGGAGTAATGTTAAATAATAATTTCTGAACCTGTTATTTAACTTGTCTGATGCTGCTGAAGGATTATTGTCATCAGAAACAAATAACTGTAAAACTGATCAAAACACTGAAATAAACTGACCATATTTCAGAGACGTAGATGAGAAACACTGAATCATAAAATGTATAACACTGAGTAGTACTTATGACATTATGCAATAGACCTGACTACTTGACTTGACTTGTAGCTCTTGTGAGCTTATTGAAAATTGGCTATGTTTCTTTTTTGTTGTCTTTAATGAGAAGTTTTCTGTTTTAGAATAGAGTTACAGCAGTATGTGATTCTGTTGATGGTATGAAGATCATTTGGAGCATTGTTGTCTGTTTGTGTAAGCTGTTCTCAAAACAGCATTTTCTTTCTAACAATAAAGAAAAAACTAAGAAAAACTATATTATGTAAACAGACTTCATGCAAATATTTCAGAATGATGTACATAACTTTACTCTTGTGGAACATAACATTTAATTAGGTCAAATAGCTGAGATATTAAAGTTAAAAACTAGGAATTGTGTACAATACATCTATAACTGACATTCAGTCAAATATGTGTAGCAGAGAGATGTTTCATTTTTTTTCTAATTCACTTCAAAACTGTGACATTCCTCCTCTTTATGACTTTGGTCACATCTTCACTGCTCTATATGAAGACATACTGTCAATGACACAACTTGAATAGGAAGTCACAGAAAGTTATGCACAGAAACATGTGAGCTCATTCGTTTCAGTTGACATCGACATACTTTTACATCTTTGAGATCAATCAAAATTTCATATTTGAAAATATTTGAAGTGTGTCAAAAGACAAAGCCCCTAGCCCTAACCCTAACCCAAGGCCTTTCAAATGCAAGTGTTGTGTCTCTTTCTAGCAATAAGCTTCAGTAAATGAGTTTCTCATAGGTTACAGCTCATTTCTTTCGAGTAATGAAGCTAAAATGTCCACAGTGTGGTGCTAGAGGCCAGGTTCTCTTCTGTCATCTGAGTCTCAAACTGCTGTGAGAGAGGGTTTACTGTAATGTTCACAGGAGGTAGACATTAGGGCTGGGTATCGATACTCGATAAGGTATAGAGTATGATAACTTAAAGGTATTAAGTATCGATACCTTTAAGTTATCGACCAAACAAAATCAATACCAAGTAGTATGGAAACGTCTCCTGTCAATCGAGACCTGCAATCCATCCTTTTTGCACGCAGAGCTTGAAAATATGACTGTTCTTATGGACTTGC
The DNA here is from genome assembly GCF_963691925.1 of Scomber scombrus. NCBI lineage: Eukaryota > Metazoa > Chordata > Actinopteri > Scombriformes > Scombridae > Scomber > Scomber scombrus. Next base: position 1,255,294 of record NC_084976.1, on the reverse strand, counting down.
TCACAGCCAATCAATGCAGGCGTTATTCAATTTAATGCGACGTGATTGGCCCACTGCCACAGCAGCTACAACCCGTCTGTGGTGGTGAAGTCACAATTGAATGCTTCTATTCACATGATGGGAATCTAATGAAGTACTCAATTGGTATCAGTATCACTTTAAGGCTACTTGGATTGGTACTGGTATCATAACTTTATAAATGAGCATTAGTAGACACCATGAAGTCCAGCACACTAAAGAGTTGTAGCAGCAGGAGACCAGAGAGATGTACAGTCAATAGACAAGATGTGTTCAAATCATAAGGATCCTGAAGAGTCCACACATTGAGTACCACACTCACAACATTACTGAGAGCAGCAGCTGTCTTTGTACTGTACCACTTGGAGCTCATTATGATAGACAGTTTTACAGAAATGTTTATAAAAACTGTGATTGTTACTATATGACAGAGAATCACAAAATGTTCTTCGGATTGAGTTGGCTAAAATGTATTTTTTTCCCACCCTCCTCTGCCTCTGACTGGCTAGTACTTGTTTCCCTTGTTGGTTGGTAGGTAGGTTAGGTTTAGGCTTGAGAATTGAAATGTTTATGGTTAGGGTAAGAATATCAGGGTCAGAGCCAATCAGAAGCAGAGTAGAGGTAAGTCTTCACAGAATGTGAGGAGGGGAAAAAAACAAACAACAACTTTTATTCACCCAAATCGACTCATTTTTCAAGATCTACATGTGGTTGAACTTTGGACTGATGTTGCTGTTCACAGTTTAGTTTGGACCCTGAAGAGAGACTCTCATGTACTAAATGTCTCACAACTAAAAGTCTGTCCAAAATTTGTGTTCACAAGAAGGATTGGAAGGAAAGATTAAATAATTAGACTATTACTCTCATTCATTAACCCTTACATGCTGTTCAGGTCAAATTTAACCCGTTTGGACATTTGGCAGCTGTAAAAACATCCCAAATGTCTTTTACTCTGAACTTTGATGACTTTTCCTAAAGTGACCAAAAATGCACAAAAATGAAAATGTTTTAAAAGGTTATACTTAGGCACTTAAATGAATAGTTAATAGTTTTAATAAGATAGTAGTTTTTATGATGTAGCAGTGAAGACTGATGGCTCTAATGGTTATACAATAAACCCCACACTTCCATAAAGTTCTTGTTATTTTCACTCAGATAAAATAGGACATGATATTGTGTGATAGTACAGTAGATGTTTTTGGTGTAAAAGCTAAAAAAATACACTCTCTCTGCTCTCTGAAACATGAATCAAGGTTTAATCACATTTATTGATCAGTCAGATCCACTATTGATGCTTTCTAAACACATCTGTGGTTCAACATTTGGTATAAACACTTTTTATGAGAGGATTCTTAGACTGGGTCAAAACTGACCAAGAACATACTGCGAGGGTGTAGAATACACAGTATGTACAGTATGTAAGGGTGAAAACATGTTAAGCAAACACCAGTTACAGCACATGACTGAAAACCGCAATAAAAGACCCAAACCCTCCACACCTTAATCCCCTGTATTAACAGTCCTGCAAATAAACCTGGTGCAATTTTCACACAGATAGCAAATGGTAAAGTAAGCAGAGAGAGTAAGAGACCTTAGCACAGTTATTAAATATGTGGTGCAGCGATCCTGTTATATTCTGCCCCTCAAAATAAAACTGTGACTCTCTGACATCCTTCAAACAGGAAACCAAATAGAGTCAACAGTTCACCAGCACAGTGAGTGCTCTGCAGTTTACAATAACACCAGTATGTTAGGGTTAATCAGCCATTGGCTTGAGGAATTTTTCATTTTAGGCCACTTGGTGTCAGTATTTCCCTTTGTTTGAACTTCTTCCAGTCAGCGATCAGCAGTGTGAGTCTTAACAGTGCAAACAGAAAGCTTGACGTCCAGCCCCTCAACATGCCCTGCCGCAGTACCTTTGAGCAGGACACCGGAGCTCTGCCAGCTCCAGAGATGCTGCTCTGCCACATCACCAGTGCAGTGTTGTTTGATGTCCGGTGGGGTGTTGACACATTTTGGAAAGTGCCTGTGATGAAGTGATGACAGATCATTGAGAGAAGGAGGAGGAGGAGGAGGAGGAGGAGGAGGAGGAGGAGGAGGAGGAGGAGGAGGAGGAGGAGGAGGAGGAGGAGGAGAGCAGCTGTAGTGTTGCAATCCTCACATCTGACTCTGTTCTGTCTCTGTTTACTCTTTCACTATTGGGCCAAAACCGTTATTTTGCAACCTACCTGTCCCCCAAATACACTGACTGAATGATAGCCAATCCCTGCTTCCGCAAGGACACACACACCCCCTAACTGAACTGTATACACACAGAACCAAGTGGAAACATTCACATTTAATAGGTACAGCAAACACACAAGACAAACATTCACACTGAATTGTATTCCTTTGTTAATCTTTAATGTTTTTTCCTTTTACATGCCAAACAAAAGTAAAGCATGAATGCATCATCTGTGACATCACTAAAGGAATGTGGAGTTCCCTGCTCTCTGTCCTCTTACTGATGACAAAAATTCCTATTTGAACAACAAAGTGGAGCTGAGCTGATATGAGCAAGCAAAACCGTCCCAACTGAGTTTGATAGCCTGAGACACCTGTCAATCAAGAACATCCATACATTAAACCTTTCTTAATATATCACTATCATCTTGATTGAACTAATTATTAACTGTTTAGACCTTAACTTTATTTTAAACATGTAGATGTCACACTTTACTTTAGTGGAGAGTCAGAGGTTCGTGACAGCCAGCATCTACAGTAGTAGTTATTACAGGAACTACATTTCAAGACGCCAAGTACTGGCCTTATGCTACATTCCTTTTACCGTCACACCCAGGTTTAATCGTTCCAGTTTAGAAGTCAGAAAACCAGTTCTTGCCAGGTTAGCCACTGATAGCAATACAAGTTGATAAAAATTCATTTTTCTGTCTTTTGCTCATAGAAACAACATAGCAACATGTCCACAAATAGAAGTTTGACAGTGCTGTGTGTACGACTGATTTAATAAGACACAAATAAGACAAAAGTGCTAATAAACTTTATTACTAACAACTTTCACACTGTTGATGCACAGGCCAGCCATCATGGATATTGAGGTCGGGGCTGGTGGTGGTCAGGGGCCGTTCCAGTTGAAATTTCTGACTGGGAACTGGGAAATTCTGACTCCGTGTATAAATGGAACTCACCATTACTGTAACATTCAGTTCAGGTGGTTGGTCTCAGGTTTCATGTCTTTTAAGCTACGTTTCCTTTCAAATTTAGCACAACATTTAACAGAACATTTAAATGAATGCACATTTCTATCCACTGCTGTTATGTGAATATTTGGAGCTGGGCTATCGAGGTCAAGAGTTGGTGGAGAAAACCCACACAGACAGCAGCAGCCTTCAAAAGCAACTTCTGAACTCAAGAGGCTGATATAAAGGCTGCTCCTCCTTTCTAAAAGGCAACAGTGCAAAACAATGCATCACTGAGCTGCTCTACTGTATATACCAACCATTTCCTGCTCTCCTTCTCATGCAGACGTCGCTCTTTCTCAGCAATGATCTTCCTCCACATCTTCATGTAGTCCTCATGGAGGGCCAGTCCCTGTAGGATGGCATATCCTTTGTGCTTGTGGGTAGATGAATTTCTCATCTAGCACTTGATGTGGAAGCACAATGAACATCAGATGATACAGTTCTGAACCCGGTGAACTCAATGCACAACTTATAACTCACCTGACTCTAGCAGCTGCGCCCAGAGACATCTTACTGACATCAGTAAGGAAGTGCTGAGTGAAGCTGCTTCCTGCTGTCAGGACTGGAGCCGCTTCCAGTCTGTCAACCGAAAGGTGGAGATGTTGAGCAGTACTGGTCCTAACTGCACTGCTCTGGTGACTGAGGAAGTACAAAGGCAAAACAAACCCAATCACTGTGTTTCATTTCATTTGCTTTGAATGCTGCTGTTACACTGGGTCTTACCTCAGCCCCTATATTCAGCAGACTGCTCAGGACTCAGTTCTGCACCAGGGACTCCACAGATTCATCTTGTAATAAACTATTTTACATGGTGGTATATATCCTTTAATTTAAGAAAAAAGCCATGTGCCTCAAAGCACTTTGGGGACTCTTTCATACCATCAGACATCAGACTGTACAACACCACAGCTCCCAGTACCTCCCACTCCCACTAATAAGACTGAGGCTGTCCTTACTGTTTAATCCCAGGAACATTTCACACCTGTAGTATAAGGAATTTATGTATATTGCTGATTTATTTAATTACAGATCATTTAAGAGATTGCTTATGGTATATTGTATTTAATTTTTTATCACTTCACTATTACAAGGCAACTGTTGTGTCAATTTTGAATTTCCCCCTAGAGAGATCAATAAAGTTCACCTTACCTTAGAAACCTTCTGAAACAAATATGAACTCAGGTTCAAGGATCTATGTCACTTATATATGGGTCAATGACGAATAAGGATTTAGAACAACTCAATTGTAGAATAATAAAAAACAAGCATATCTAATGCAGTAGTTCAAACATTCAGAATGTTGTGTACCTGAAGATCCATATTATACATTTGAAATGAAGTGATTTTAGTGGGTTTTTCAAGATTAATTGGCACTGGCCTTTAAAAAGAGTCATGTGGTGCGACCATGATTAATCTTGAAATAAATCAATTTACTTAACACGCTTCACATCTTTTTTTACAAGTTTTCAGTAATATAAAGTGTTTGGAAACAAAGTATTTGAATTTTTTTTTAAATTTTTGTAAATGATGATCTTTTATTTAGAAAAGATATTTCAAGATGAATCATGGTCGCACCAAATGACTTTTTTTTCCAGGCCAGTGCCAATTAATCTTGAAAAACCCACTAAAATCACTTTCAAATTGTAATATGAATTGTCAGGTACACAACATTCTGAATGTTTGAACTACTGCATTAGATATGCTTGTTTTTTTATTCTAAAATTGAGTTGTTGAAAATCCTTATACGTCATTGACCCAAATGTTGACTGTATATCGGTTGTAGGGCTTAGATGTTCGCACGTGTATGAATAACGCTTGAAAAGGGGGTGTTTGGAACCCAACAGATAATGACTGAATCTGGGGTTTGCAGCTCTGCCATCATGACTCAACACATTCAATCAGTGAGAGGGCCCTCAGCTCACTGGGAGTGAGAGTATCAACTGAGCTGAGTGTCAGAGTTGATGGAAGCTGATGGGCTGGAGCTCAAGTTATAGTATGAAACACAACAGTATGGATGCGGAAGTGACCTCTATGTTACAGCCACAGCTAAAATAGATGCCCCACAGCTGGAATGGCTTTGCAGCATTGACTTGTCTGGTGGTGGCTCGTGTGTCATCTGTGGCAGATGATTGAGACAGAACTGAAAACTCTGCACTGCAACAAACTTCATGGTGGTAAATTTTCTTTAGGATAAACTCTGTGATTCTGTTGACAATGAAGAAACCCACAGAATTTTGAGCCTCAGGTGGACAGAGGAATTTTGAATGTATTTTAAAAAGAAAAAAAAGCTTTATGATATAATGTTGGAATCATGTAGGCTATGTGGCAGCACTACTGCTACAACGCTGAATGTCATGCAGTGGAATTGGACACAACAGATGATGGAGGAAGAGGCGATCCACAGCCGAAAGAGAGGTGCTGCAGCTGGAGAGACATACCTTCATGATGCTTTGGTAAACCAGACTTTGTTTTTCTAATAGAATATTATATTGGACTTTGCAAACCTTGAATACAGAGCAGCATAACAGCAAGTGTGTTACCTGTATGCAGCTGCATTCAGCTTCAGCACTTCCTTGTTTGTTCATAGTGATAAAAGAAAAGCTTGGTTGCAGTTTTTCACTACTGTGTGCAACATTGTTTGTCAAACCACACTGAATTGGAGGCCTCAGACTCTGAGGTTTTTTGACTGTCCACCAGCACCAATCTCTGGTCTGGCAGCTTTCTGGTTTGTGTAAAGCCTTCAGTAAGTTTGCAATGATCCGCATATCTAACTCCATTACACTGACTGTTGAAAACTGTTAGGATGTAACTTGACTTGATGAGGAAAAACAGTAATTCTCAGTAAATAGATATAATGCAGCTCAATGCTAACTTTATCTCCATAAACACAGGCTACAACCTGCACTCTGTCAACACAACATCAGTGAATGATTTTCCCCCTTAGTGTAATAGAGGGATCTTAAGCCTTTTTCCTGGTTTTCTTTAGACATAGTGCTCCTATTTCAAAGATAATTGCACATGTCTAGTACACAGGTGACCTAGTTTTATGAAATGATCATATTCACAGGGTTGGAATTCCTCTCTAATAGTTTTTGGACAATAATGGAGGCCTCACGGCACACGCACAACTCTTGTAAGTAAGTTCATTGTTAGTTTGGCTCTGCAGATGAGATTTTTTGACAAGTAGAAACAAATAGAAAGTCACCAGACGTATCCTGTTAGATTAGTCTGTCATGTGCTTTTTCATGTTGCCACCATACATGCACATGCTTTTGTGCACTGCTGTGGGCTACATGTATGTCAGTTATAACTACCTTCAGGGTTAGTTGTCACTGGATGTTTGGAGCTGGTGGAGTCAGACAGTGTGTTGTTTGATTAAGATGGTGATGGTGTTGTACTGTAGTAGTGTGAGTGAGGAGAGGGAGGGAGGAGTGGGAGATTTGACCCTCGTCATTCACTGGTGGAGATAAATGTCAAAGCGAGATATGCTGGAAAAAAAAGCGAGTCTGCACACACACACAAAGGATAGTGGGGGAATGAGACTCAGCCTAATACTGTGCTGCTGAAGCACACCATGCACTGTTACATAAGTTAACTGAATACCCCACGCTTTATAACCAGTACGGTAAGTATCCCATAATGCAACACACCAGATGTCTTTAATCTAACCCAGTCTAAGTAAAACCTCAGGGAACCTTTAGATGATATAGAATGCACTCTACACATAGACTGAGGAGTGTGGATTTGTTTGGGTCTCCTGTGAGTCAGTATGGACAGGCGGATAGTTGTCGTAGCCAAAAAGTGTTTCTGTGTACATATGGACATGTGATGTGTGTTGTTTTAAGACAGACTTAACTTCAAACTAAACACTTCACCACTGATAAATGCAGTCAGTATTAAATGATAATTACAGTTTATTTCTCACAGTATACACAGTATTGTGCAAAAGTTTAGGAATTCTTTCAGAAATAATGTCATGAATGGTTTTTATTTATCAGTCAACTTGATACAAAGTTCAGTGAACAGCAGAAACCTAAATGACATCACAGCAGCAGTTCTCCTCGGTACACCTGCACACAGTGTTTCAGGTACTCAGCAGGTCGGTTGTTCCTCCGTCTTGGACAGGGCGCCACAGTTCTTCTTCTTCTGTGGATTTCATCGTCTCAGCTGCTTCTGTTTCTTCATGTAATCCCAGACTGACTCCATGATGATGAGATCTGGACTCTGTGGGGGCCAAACCATCTGCTGCAGGACTCCTTGTTCTTCTTGTTGATGAAGATAGTTGTTTATGACTCTGGCTGGATGTTTGGGATCATTGGGACTGATCAGACACTCCCCTGATGGTTTTCAGAATTGAAGTGCCTAAAACTTACAGTATTGTATATTGAGGCAAAAAAAGCTGAATGCAATGACTGATTATCCTGCATATTATTATATTGATGACCATGAATGAGTACACTTTATGACCAACTGGAATACATACTTCAAATGTAAGAATAAAGTTGAAAATGTAGGCAGAAGGTAGAACGGTGCAACAGTACAATCAGGAAAGACATCATATCTCAGGCAAACTGGTGGTTTTCCTGCATTGACTGCTCTGCTGACAAATGAAGGGGACAATGTTTTCTCTCCAAAGTGGGACCTGTTGATGCCAGACCAAGTAGCAACTACTACAACTTGAGGTTGAAGCCAATGTGGATGAATCTTAATTGGCCATTGACAGCCACTTAGATGTTTTAACTGACTCCCATTCATAAAGCCTCAATTTCTATCTAGAAATACCAATTTATAATTTTTTTCAACAAATCGTTATTATGGAGATTATTGCTAGATGAATCCTCATCCTGCCAACATATTTAACAGAAAGACTGACCCTGGGAACCCCAAGAATAACTACTGTAAGGAACTGACATAGCCAAAAAGAAGCCCAAAAAAACTCAAAACTTGTTTCTTCTTAAAATATTATTTGCTCTGTGATTAAATGTCATCTGAAGAAACAGACCCATGGCAAACATGAACTCTATAAAGAGTTATAGGTAAAGTAATAGTTATAGTTATGAAGAATAGTTCCATCTTATAAAACCGCATAGGCGGAATTTGGTGCTTTTGACTGGGGTCCCTTGGGACAGATAGGTGTTTTTAGAAAGCATTAATCAAAACAGAAAGAGAAAATAATGATATGAATTAATTAGGAACAAACTGATTGACAAAGTGATAAAGCACAGGTATGACAAAGAGTAAACCTCGGGGGGTCTGTGGTCTCGGTAGGATGAGGGTTAATAAGATTTAAATGAAGTTTTATAACTAAGTTTGGGAACAGAGGTCACACCTCATACACCCCTCATTTCTGCACTTAAGTCACACCTTATCAGCTCTTCTCCCCTTCCTCTCTCTTTTGTTTCATTTCAGGAAACATTGGGGGGGGGGGGGGGGGGGGGGGGGGTCAGGAAGAAGAGTCCCACCCCACTCTGGCTCCCTCTCTATACCCACCATAAGATTGGTACAGCATCCCACGCCTCCATCCATCTAACTGGTACCCTGATTCTGACCTCATTACCCTACACCCTCATCCCTTCATCCCTAACACTTCGACCCTCAACCCTCATCCTCCGTCCACCACTAACCCTTCTACCTTTGTTGCAATAAATCTTTAAACTCATATCCGAGTTGGCGTGGTGTTTGTTAGTGAATGACTTGTGTGGCTTACCTGCTGCTCTCCCTGGCTTGGGCAGCACTCACTGATCCCAGTAAGCTAGCTTTTAGCTTGGGTCCAAGGTAGTGGGGTGTGTGGAGGGCAACGGCCCTGAGTTGAGTTGAATTGAGAGCTCCCAGCTGAGCAAATACAATACATTAATTTGCAGAGCTCATCAACATCATCTACAACACAAACATCTCAGTGTGAGGGATAACAATATATCAGCCAATGAAAACTGTAGAGTTTGTATCTTGCCATGTTATTGCAATTAGGAAACTTACAGGAACAAAATCTACTGTACTAATCTACTTCTCTAGCATGAACACACATGAAGCTACACTGCCTCACATGTAAACAAACTGACTTGCAAGGTACCCCAGATGTAGGGGTATCCTGCAGGGGTAATAGGTTTGTTGTGTTGTTTGGGAGAATCCTACGCAGCTATGCATAGTGACTGTTTCAGGCAGATTTGCTTGTTTACTTTTGTACAGACTGTGAGAAAGCTGTAGGTCGCCCTGATATTCATAGTTTTGCATGAGTCCAAGTTTCCCTGAATCTATATAACAGAGATGGAGAGCGCAAAGTTAGCAGCACCAGTTAAGCCACAATGTCCATATTTAAATCAGGCTAAAATAAACTGGGATTATTCTTCAAGAGCTGCTTTTAAAACATTTGACAAGACTGAAACCAAAACAGCAGTTTTTTCCGACTTCTCTCAAGCCGTAGCTTCTCATAATCTGACATGAAACCAAAAAATGTCTAATTGATACTTGAGTCATGGTGAATAATCTTCCCAAATTTGTTTAGATAACACATATCTGCTTCAACTGACCGTTGTCTCTGGCTGGTTAGTTTGAATGCTGAGAGATCTGCAAAGGTGTGAATTATGAGGACTTTCATTCCAATAAATCATGAACCAGAATGTCAGGAAACCAAAATATGTTTCCTGCTTAGAATGTAACTGCAGGATGAGACGAGGTTCAGCTGCTGTCGTGAATGATCACTGCTGCTTGAGAGAATATTTGAGCTGTTTTTAGAGTTTCAGTTTGTCAGTTCCTGCATGTCTCCAACCCATGTCCAATCCACATCTCAGTAGGACAAAAGGGAAAAGCTACAGTGTGTAAATAGGACCCAAGCCCATAGCCCATAGACCCTAAGCCCATATTATGATTTTGTCAAACTCTTCCCTGGTGCAGCTTTCAGCTCCATCAACAAAGAAAACAAAATTAAGTTGTATTGAAACAGAGATGGGGGCTGCTGATACGTTTGGAAGTGCTGCCGAGGAGCATGCAGGTCCACTGACAGAGGATCATAGTGAATGCTATCAGCTGCACCGGCACAATCAAACATCTTTAGAGCTACTTCAGTCTTCACAGGCTGACCCCTACACACAAGAAGCTACTGCTGGATCCCTGTGAATTCATTATGCATTGCAGTACCTTATAGTTTGAGAAGGCATTCAATAATTTCTTCAATAATAATATATGTCTTGATAAATGAGGTATCATTTCCAGTTCCACAGCACTAATTCCAGTCTTTCAACTTCTGTTGCTTTTATTTGGACTCGTACTTGTTTTGTTTGTTTTTGTTGTCGTATGATGTTACATGTTGATGTCACATATGATAAGAATCGGCACAATAATCTCTAGTTTTGGCCCAAACCTTTTCAAAATGGATAAAATCTTTATGTCATGTGATGGTATGTCATTGTGCACCACCAGTCAAAAGTTTGGTCACACCTACTCATTCAATAGTTTCAGATAAACCCTCATCCTACCAACATATTAAACATACAGGGGACTACTGACTGCTGGGCCTGTGATAGTATATCTGATGGTATGACTACTTTTATTTCCATTGTTCAGAACAGAAAAGTCAGTTTGTACTTTGAACCAATAAACTGGTTTCATAACATGCTCTCATTGCTTTATAAAATAGTTAAAGAGACTATTGGGCCCCGGTTGCTCAATTGTGTTGGGTAAAAATAAATGTGCATATCAGAACATGTTCCAAGTCTGGATGTTTTCTTTCAATTTTCGCTGCAAATCATTTAACCTCTGGTTTTCATCTTATGTGAAGTTTGACTAAAATGATATGTATTGACTGAAATGTCCAATATAATTATATAATACACTGTTGCCCATGAAGTTGGAATAAAATATTTTTGACTTCTTCTCATGAAATGATTGTGAAAATGTGATTTATTCTTGATAGACAAAGTGTATATATCAATCTCATTGCACCTGGTCAAAGGTGATTACTGATGTGTATAAATAGAAAAAAATAAATTATTCAAACTTTATGGGAAACAGTATATATTATAATATGAAATGATAATATAATTATAATAATATCATTGTTGCTGTTACTTTTATTACTGTGCCTCCATCTCCTCTTTTCTCCTTTTCTCTCTCCCTCTATCCCCGCTCTCCCTCTCTCTCTCGACCCTGACTGGTCGAGGTAGATCACCTAAAGCCTGGTTCTGCTTGAGGTTTCTTCCTGTTAAAGGGGGAGTTTTTCCTTTCTTTAAATTAGAATAAAGAGTGCAGTTTAGACCTGCTCTATGTGAGAAGTGACTTGAAATAACGTGCTGTGATTTTGGTGCTATATAAATAAAATAAAACTTGATTGATTTATTGATTGATAATGTGATTTCTAGAAAGACAAAAATGTCAAAAACAAAAACATTTTGATTGACTGAAACTATACTGAAATACAGTAGTTATGTTTTTTTCTTTGACTAAGATAAGACTAAAACACTCAGACTTTTAGTCGACTACAACTGGACTAAAAAGTAAAAAAACAAAACAAAACAAAAAAAGAAACAAACAGGATGAGGTTGACGAAATATGATAAAAACTACCAAGGACATTTAACACAGGACTGAGAATGACTCAAAACAGTATCAACCAATGTCATGAGGTACTCATGAGGAATGCTTTTCCAGGTTTATATATGTGGTAACTCCTGAAGGAGCTGTTTTGGTTTCCTGACATTCTGGTTCATGATTTATTGGGATGAAAATTCTCACAATTCACACCTCTGCAGATCTCTCAGCATGTAAACTAGCCGGCCAGAACGAGAGCCAGTTGAAGCAAATATCTGTTACCTAACCAAACTTGGGAAGATTATTCACCATGACTCAAGTATCAACTTGACATTATTTGGTTTCATGTCATTATTAGGAGACGCTGCAGCTTGAGAAAAGTCAAACAAAAGCTGCTGTTTTGGCTCCAGCCAAGTTGAAATTTAAACATTTAAACATTTGAGAGTTTAAAAAAAAAAAACCTGATTTAAATATGGACATTGTGAGTTATTTATTGGCCAAGCTAAAATATATTTTAAAAAATAAATGAAAACTAGTAAATACATTATAAAAGATACACAATGTAAAACATGTATAAACAGAAGTTAAGTGGTTGTTGATAATAGATTTACAAAAAAAAAAAATGCAGATCTTCCAAACTCAGCACAAACTGGAGGGATTTGTAGTGAAAGTCAGTCATTAGACCGAATGTGCATCAAGCATATGTGATATAAGAGGGTAGCTTCCTTATAAAGGCCTTGTAGATACTGTATCCTAATCACGTCTCTCAAACAGAGAAGACCACCCAACTTCTCACACAGAACACAATGATGAGTGCTTTAAACATCAACAGTAATAAACCTGAGATCAGAATAATAAACAGAATCCAAAGGTTTAAGAGTAGAAGCAGAGCCTATAGATTACATCACCATAATCCAAGACAGAGAGAAACACAGCTTCAGCAATCTTTGTCCTAAAAAATCAGGGAAGTTCTATTTCTATTTACACATTTTTCTCCAAGAATTTGTCATCTATCCGTATAAAAAGGTTTTTATATCCTATAACTCTCAATAAAGGATCCTTGTGCAGTGGAAATATGAACATTTTTGCTACCATTACCTCTCACTCTGGAGAATAACAAACACGATTTTGTGAGCATTCAATACAAGTTTATTTGTATTAAGTGCAGCTTGAAGAATGTCAAAGGAATGTTGCAGGTTCTCCACAGCTGAGCAGAGTCTGCAATACAATACAATACATTATTATGTTATCTGTGTATAAATGTGGATGGCAGTTAGTTAATGATGAAAAATAAGATGAATATAAATTGTAAAAAGAACTGGATCCAGGATTGAACCCTGTGGAACACCCTCAGTTATCAGCAAAAACTAAAACCAACATTACTTAAAATATGTAATAACAAGGAATGATCAACAGTATCAAATGCCTTGGAGAGGTCCACAATGATCGCAGCATAATGTTTATACTCATCCAAAGTGATGGCAGAAACACTGCTGTGCCTGAACCTGGACTGATGAGTTTTTGAACAGAGTTTGCTGTGAGAAATTCCTTAATCTAACAATTTACAAGTGACTCTAGAATTTTAGCTGAAGACCATTTGGATATTGGTCTATAGTTATTTGGATCACTCTTTTTCCCACCCTTATGCAGGCGATTACATGAGCAATTTTCCGAACTTTGGGAACTACACCAGTTGGAATAAAACCTTTGAATATGTGAGTTAATTGCTCAGAAGTCAGTGGAGTAGAAAGATGGGAAAATAATGATCCAAATTGTCTTCGCTGTAGATTTCTTAGGATCAATGGTTTGAAGAACCTCAGTAACGCTGAGAGAGACAGGATCTAGCATAAACAGAGGCATGATTTAGAGTAGGTTTATAATCATGATTAATAAAAAGGAAGGTCAGTTTTTAGAGGGGATTGTGTATGCTCTATCTCAAAATGTGGTCAGCTGCTACAAAGTGTAATTGCTGGCTGTGGTCTTCCCTTTTTTACACCTCAACTAATGACCCCGCCAGCAGATGATTGATGAACTGAAAAGTAAATTGGACTACAGCAACTAAGCACTTTGTGGCTTTTTCCATTCTGCAGTCCAACTCATCCCAAACCATCTCAGTTGGATTTAGGTCTTCTGATGCAACACTCAACAATCTTCTTCTTAGTCAAATAGCCTTACATAATCTGGATCTATGTTTTTGGATCATTGTCCAGTCTGTCAAACAGATGATGATCCATTAAGTACAAACCAGATGGGATGGCATGCAGCTGAATATTGCTGTGGTTGCCATACTGGTTAAGTGTGCCTTGAATTGTAAATCTCCAACTTCATCACCAGTAAAGCCAATACCAACACTACCTCAGCAGTACGCAAAACCAATGACCTCAGACACATCAAGAAGGCAAGAAATTCCAATTCACTTTGACAATGCATGCCTGTTAATTGGAAAACATTCCAGGTGATGACCTCATGATGCCGGTTATGTTATAATTACTAAATCTAGGACCCAAAATGCAGGACACAGGCTTAAAGACAGAAACATTTCAATTATAAATGGACTGTACTTATATAGTGCTTCTCTAGTATTTTGACCACTCAAACCTTTTAACACTTTTACACTACAGTACATGTCACATTCATCCATTCACACACATTCATACACTAATGACATGGGCTACCACACAGGGTGCCAACCTGCTCATCAGGAGGAAACTAACCATTCATACACCTGGTCATTATTTACAGGGTTTCTGCAGGTTTGAATAAGTTAAATTTAAGACTTTTTAATACCATTTTTAGACCATTATTACACTACACTGTAAATGTATTGCCATTCACAGAGCAACTCATGAAAGACCAAGAACAAATCTAGTATATAGAATGGAGTGATTGATTGTGTGTGTGTGTGTGTGCATCTACATATATCTAAGCTCTTCTCCTTTGGCTCTGAAACAAAGAAAGCAGAAGTGATTATCTAAGTTCAACTAGTTAATTACTAAAATATAAAATGCGGTTTCAGTACAGTTCTCTTTTATCTACATTGTATTTGTACAAATAACTAAACTAACTGTCTTTGCTTATCAATAAAAGACCTCCAGATGTCGATCAGGATCAGAGTTGATTTATTGTACAGATGGAAATAAAGAAGATCTCTCATCAAGACTTAAAAAGAAAAACTGAAGCAACTAAAGCAGCATAAAGCTGCTGCTGTGTTTTAAACAGCACGCAGGTGTTTCACATTCAGAGGTTTGAGGCTGAGCTGCAGGGTTGAGTGGAGGTGTGTGAGGAAGTTTATTTGTGCTGTTGAACAATCAGAAAATAACGTGTTATTGATCTGATTCACCAGCTTTCTTACTGTCAGCGCTCCCTCTCTTCATTCACTCTCTAGCTCGCACAACCACAGCTGCTAATAACAGCGTCCTGTAGCCGCTTATTGACGGAGCAACTCTGTTCTCCATTCAGTGTTCGGACCTTTTATACAGAACAGTGAGGAGGAATAAAGTAGTAGTATTCCTGCAGCAGAACAGACTCTCTGAGAGCAGAGGACGACAACGCAGTGACAGCAAACAGCAGCAGAGGTTAACGTTAGCCGCTCCTCTCCTGTCTCAGCGGAGCAGAGCTGAACCTCCGTACAGCAGAGACAGAGACGGTCGAAGTTGTCACAACTTCATTCACTCATTTAACAAAACAAAATATATATAGCATAGACATCAGGAGCAATTTGGGGTTAAGTATCTGGCACAAGGACACATCAAACTGCCAATATTCCGATTGGTGGATGACCGCTCTACCTCCTGGGTCACAGCAACACCCAGAAAAAGGTACTGGGCAGGCAATCAGTAGAGACTTGAATTAACAAGGTTTAAACTGATACAAAGAACAGTTGAACTAACCTTGACATGTGTACTGCATGGTAGACTGAACAATCTGGCAGAGTCTTGATGGATGAATGGGGTTTTATGCTGCAGTGGCTTGTTAAATTGATTAGGTAACAAGTTACATGTGCACCAGTTGAACAGTGGGGAGAGTTAATGTGGGAGGCCACGCCCAGAATGCACAACACAGAGAGACAAACTGGGGACGAACCCACATACAAGGGAGGGACAGAGAGGGACACAGGGAATATGGGTGACCTAATCCACTAATAAAAGGTTAACATACTGCCAATAGTGTGCAGGGCTGCCAGGAAGGCAAACAGTGACTACTTTGAGGAGTCTAAAATATAAAATGTATTTTGCTTTGTTCATGCTTTTGTGTTTAGTTCAGTTTACTGTCATTCAAACAAGTTAAAAATGTGAAGGAACAAATTATGTTTATTACATAATTCCATGTACTATATGTAAAAAAAAAAAAAAAGTTGTCCTGGAAAGGTGTTAGGGCTCTGTTTGGGTTGAGGTAAAGTTTTGTTTTATAACCTCTCAAGAACTCTTATGCAGGTGCTACAATCGTGTGAAGACTACAGAAATAACCTCTTACTGGTGATGATGTCATTGGTTTCTGTCTGGTGTCCACAGCAGCTGATGTTGACTGTTTATGTTAATTCAGTCTCTTGTCAAGAGTCCTTGTTGTTTCATAGATGAAGCGTTCCTGACAGCTGACACATCAGAGTCAGTAAACAGGAATGAAATATCACTGCAGACACCTCACACCATGGACATAACCTGTTCCAACTTCTACTCTGATGTCACACTTTTCTTGGAGAGAATTACACCCTTAATCATTCCCAGACCAAAATGTTACTGCTCAAAGCTTGCTCCTTTACAGCTTGGGGGGAGACAAAACTGAGATTCTCATTTCAGTCTCGTTTTAGTCTCTATTTGGTCTCACATGTTTCTCGTTTGTATCTCCTAAGATTCACTAGCAGCAATAGGTGAGACATGACAGCTAGCAACAGGAGCCTTACTTGAGACTTAACTGAGCCTTACTCGAGACCTCCTTTGGAAACAAAAATGAGCAATACTAGAGCTATAACGGAGCCATATATATCAACGACACTTTTAAAAATTTTGAAAAAGAGACTTTATTAAAATCACCATCTTTAGTATACATAACTGCAGCACTTTATAAAGCACAGTTTGAACAGAATCATGAGAACACTTAACATTTCTGACAATAGTGATCACTTCACCAACCTGTAACAGCTGACTACTTCAGCTAGTAGTGTAAAGACAGTTTATAAATGTGTTTCTTCTCAGTGAAACTTCTTAAAGAAGTATCTAACAGTGTTCCACACAGCTGCACAACAATGCACAACATTCAACTACTTTAGTCTTTAAGCAGTATTTGTGTATGATGACTTATTTGACCATGGTCACCTCAACAAATGTCACTCCCTCTGATGTGCCACATTCAATCATTTATAGCCAGTGCAGCCATCATGCAGCATTTGCAAGAATGACAGAAAACACAAATTACAAATAAATTGCCTTAACATACCATAATAGCAAACTATTAAATATAAACAAATTACTGAATTGTTATGGAGAGGACAGTCCATGTCCACTCTTTGCATTGCCCTTATTTAACCTTCATGTGGTATTTTATACGTTTTATATTTAGAAGTTTTCTAAGGTACGACTAAGTCATTATGTTTTCTTTTTATGTAAGTGTGTTGGATTCAGAAATGAATAACGAAATAACATTGTTTAGCAATTTTTAGATTTTGGACTCACTATTGAATATGAAAAGAATGAATGAAACACGGATTATTAGGAGCATGCCAGATCTACCACCTGCTGACCCAGGTCTGAATATTTGTGTGTATGGGGGAATAATTAATGATACAGCATTTTAAAACAAAACATGATAAAGTCCTGTCAGGTGAATACACACTGTAGATATATGCTATAACTTGTCAAATGCTAAAATATCAGATAATGTGATTTAGTACTGTATTGTTTGTTTCAATTGTTAAATGTGGTACAATGTATAGCAGTGAAAACATGATGTGTGTCATAAGGAGAGGAATATACAAAAGACATGGGAAAAGCATGGGAACCAGTGTCACACGGAGGTGTGATTGGAAGGGGGTGACTGTATTAACATAGTCCTGAGCCTCCATCTGTTGATCAGCTGGTAACAACAGGGTCAGAAAACATATGGATTGTTTGTATGGGTAACTTTTAACCTTTTGTTAGACAATGGGAACGAACCCTTGAAAGACCCCCCGCAGAATTTCTGGAGATTCTGTAGGGGTCAACACGGGAATCACACCTTACCCCACCTGTAAGGGATTTTCACAGGGAGGTCACAGATCCTGGAGTCAGAAGATGAAGGATGAAGCCAGACCTACAGCCCAGCGGGAGACGGCACAACTCACATTTCAATTTGCATTCTGTTTTTGTATTTAAGAAGGTCAAGGGAAAGAGATAGGAGTCAGAAATTTACGAACGCTGACAGAAACGCTGTTGAATGTTAGGGAGAGTAAATTGACCCGGAGCTCTGTATATGCTTTATACATTTACTGTTAAATAAATAGCGTCTTGAGACCGAATATTCTTCTCCTATTTTTTCATCAAAACGAACACGTGGACTGAGCTCACACATAGAGAAAGATTTAGCAAGTAGTATAGCTCAGACCACAACAACACATGGAAAAAAACATGAAACAACAAAATAAGCAATGTACTTACTTAGATCCAGATTAGACCCAGATCTGTTGGACCTGGAACACCAGCCAAGTTGTTCACCCCTGTAAGACAGAAGATGAAACATATTATTTAGAATTTCAGTTTAATGTTCCACAATTAAAATAACTTTGTTGCTGTCCACATTATTTGCATTTGTGTTTGTACTGAGAAGCTAGAATGCTAGCGGCTGATGGCTCTAAGTCAGAGCACTGGCAGCCAAGATAGGTCAAAGACTGCAACCCTGTTGCTAGAGAGGGATTATCATTCAAAAGGTAGAGGAGAGTAGGGCTGCAACGATTCATCGAGTACCTCGAGTAACTCGATTACAAAAAATGATTGAGGAATTTCCTCTGCCTCGAAGCCTTGTTTAAGTAAATTTAAAGCTCACGTTTCGCACGGACTCTTTTAAGTGTGACACAACGTGCTTACCTCACAGGCTATGTCACTGCCCGATTTCCATAGCTGCCCGATTTGCTGTACGACCCGTCTGTGCATGCGCCAACGAACTGCCATCTTGTACGGAAACTCCACTTGGACAAACTTCATTCCGCCACTGCCCGATTTCCGGCCCGTACGCGCACTTTTGGACAAACTTCATAATAAAACCTCCATTTTAATAGCTTTGTTGTCTATACTATATGTTATAACTGCAGTTTAAGGTCCTTTTTTAGTTTTAAATTTTTATTGTGGCATACATTTGTTTTGTTTTTTCTCATATCACTATCTTTTTGAGCTGCTGTAGCTGCTCTAACCCTAACCCAACCCTAACTCTAACCCACTGTGGGATCAATAACATTTTTATCTTATCTTATCTTAATACTTTACACCACTTTAACCTATAGAAGCTATTTTCTTTTCTTTTTCCCCCCATCTTTTATTACAGCATACACATTTATTGTATTTTCTGGTTGTATTCTAATTAAGGGCAGAGACGAAATGAAGTTTGTCCAAGTGGAGTTACCGTACACTTATAAAAAAATACATGAAAAAGTACTTTTTTAAAAACATTTTTTATTTCATAATGATGTAGCGGACACAGCATCAGTATGGCTCAGAACATCATCTGGTCAGAGTCACCTTTGACCCTGGGATGAGTCAATTGGATCAGGTTTGATATAGAGACTGACATGATCTCTCTCTTGGACAAACAAAGATCCATTAACATTCCATGGAGCAACCAAAAGTGACAAGAACTACATAAAAGTAACGAAAGACAGATTTCGGTGCTTCCTCTGGACGTCATAATTTATCGGAGAGACTTTACTAACCCTTTCTACCATCAGATAAGAGTCACACAGACCGCAGTCATTAATTAAAAGACACTGCACATTAAGCCCTCCCCAGGACATCCATCTGAAATTCTCTTTTTGCTCTCCTTACTTGGCTTTTTGACTTGACTTGGCTTTGCTCCAGGTTTCCCTCTTTTTCTTTTTCTTCACCTCACACATTCTTACCTTAGTCACCTTATCTTATTTTAATCTTTAGTTATTCTTTATCTAAGTCTTCTTAAGTTTTTGTAACCTTGTAACTCAGCAAACGTACAGAGAAAAGGCCCTTTAACCCTTAAATGGGCAAGCACATATAAAAACTTTGGAAAAATAATTAATAGCTATTTTCTATTGTTTTTAGGTTAAAATAACACAATTTCATGATTTTTTTCAAAATATGACCTTTATTTTTCATTTTACAGTTTGTATCTCCCAGGATACATTGCCCGTTTAGGGTATACATTTACCATTTTACAATTTTTCAAATATTTCATTTGTAATCTTTTCAAACACATTATAAACAATTCATTACCCACTCTTTTTCATGTCTTGTATACAAGGTTTTAAAAAAGTGGAGGAAAAACTGAACACAAGTTATTGGAAACAAATCTAACTTTGAATAAATGACGAGCTACTAACATTACACAAAAAATCTTATTCCTGTTCTTTTGCAAACATCTCCCCTATGGAGCTCCTACCCTAGAAATAGCCTATTGGCAGTGGAAGCTGTGGAAACAGTTGCGAGGGGTTTTGACAATGCAAAGCCTCACTTTGCACTTCTGACACACGATGGAGGTCTGTCCATCCTGGCACATGCTGCATCGGCCTTTCACTGACACAATAGAGAAGTGGTCAATCCCGTCATATCTCATATCATCCACAGGCCTGGGGACTTTTGGCTGTTTGATGATTCTTGGTGGTGTGTTGTCTTCGTTTCCTTCGGAGGGGCGACCCCTTTTTTGCTTTTCAGGGTAGTGTCCTTTGGCAACATCCAACCTAAAATCCTTCAGACAATTATGTTTCTGACCCACTGGGGCTGCATCACGACGATGGAGAAGCCAGGCATTATTGACAGCAATGTCAACCATCTGCCAAAATAAGGCCAGGTACCATCGATGGGACTTGGCTGGAGTGCGATACAGGGCAATCATCATATCAGCCAAATCTACTCCTCCCATGTGAGTGTTGTACTCAGATACAATCTTCGGACATGGCACACTTATCTTCTTCTTTTCCTCTTTGGAGTAGCGTCTCACTTGGCCAACAGGGTTGACAGAAGCACAGGAGCTCACCAAGGTGACAGTTTTGTTGTCTGCCCATTTGACCACAGCAAGCTTTGCATCGTTGTCTACACGAAAGTCAGAGCTGCCTCTTCCTCTTCGTAGGTCTCGATCTTCTTCCAATGTACAACCCATTAAGCGGTTCTTTCGAATGGTACCCAAACTTCTGAGGCCCATAGACTCCTTTAGATGAGTTATCAATCTCAGGGATGTGAAAAAGTTGTCAAAGTAGACAACGGTTTCTGATGGTTCTGCACAGCTGCAGAACAACATTTCCACCTAACCCAAACTCTTTGTCTGGATTAGCACGATCAAATGTAGACTTCCCTGTGTAAACCATGAAGTCATACACAAAGCCAGACACACCAGCTCGCACAAAGATCTTGAAACCCCATTTCTTGGGTTTGCTGGGTAGATACTGCTGCAGACTTCCAGCTTTTTTGCCTTTGTATGGAACCATCATTTCATCAATTGAGAATTGGTTTTCACTCTCAATTTCCATACACTTCCCCCTCATGTGGTCAAGTACAGGCCTTATTTTCACCAGGAGATCTTCACTGGAATCAGAGCTCATGTTATCTTGAAAGTGGAGCATCCTGGACAAACATTTATACCTCTTGAGTGGCATGACATCTGCTACTTTGTCAAATCTAGTATGTGTTGCCCAGTAGTTTTCCATTGCAGCCATTTTCACTACACCCAGCATCAACTTCATTCCAGTGAATGCTTTGATTTCAGACGCATTAGTGTTGATGCTGCTTCCAATGAGCTGACATGAATACAAGTTCGTCTGGTGAGCAATGGTCTCAAAGATGTCCTTGTCAAATAATTTGGAGAAGTATGTTAGTGGAGTGGATAGCTCATCTGTAACCAGCTCATGTCAGCCCCGTAGCAAAGACGCAGCTAAATTTTGCATTTTATCGTCAACATGTGAAATTCTGTGTTGATGTCTCAATATTCTATCAAATAACAAAGCAATTGTCATCAAAAGCGACTAATATTGTTTCCTCACCCTTTCTTTGTCATTTTGAGTCTATTCACACCATGCTTTGTTCAAAATGGACGCCATGGTGACGTATATTGCAGAAACTGCATCCTCACTGCTCGATTTCAAACACGGTCTTTTGCTTCCACATACTGGTCGTGTGTTGGTATTTCAGAGTCAATGACACTGCAGTGATATTCTACTTATCGCAAGCTTTCCAACGATATGTCACACTCTTATGAGACCCACGTAACATCCGGCGATCTTTCCATGCGTATCCATTGTTGATACAAGAGGTGTTTGATTTTATACTGTGCATGATGGTAGTAGTTGATGGGCCACAAGGTAAATTTCATATCCAAAGGCTCCAGTCAATGGCAATAGACTCCTGTAATGGACATATGTTGTATTTTTGAGCCAGTTTCCTTTGGAAGTGGAAAATAACCTATTTGGCACACTTTGGTGCCTGACTGTGCCAAATAGTGCCAAATGAATGTCCGCCTGGTCCTATCCTTACTAAAACCTTTGTGGAGGCTTTGCCCTTTGCTCAAATTCTATCAAATGTGGTGCATTTGTAGTCAAATAGTTGCTGAAGGTGTTCAGTGGCATCTCTGTGCATGGAATTATTGTTAGCATGGTGTTATCCTCTGTCAAATAGTTCATTGTGAACCTCAGAGCTGATCAAGTTAACCCTTACATACTGTTCATATTCTACACCCTCACAGTATGTTCTGGATCAATTTTGACCCAGAATCCTCTCATAAAAAGTGTTTATACCAAATGTTGAACCACAGATGTGTTTAGAAAGCATCAATAGATGATCTGACTGATCAATAAATGTGATTAAACCTTGATTCATGTTTCAGAGAGCAGAGAGAGTGTATTTTTTTAGCTTTTACACCACTAAACATCTCCTATCACACAATATCATGTCCTATTTGACCTAAGACATGAAAATATAACATAGTAATAATGATGTAAATGTATTTTATTGAAAGTGAAAATGACAAGAACTTTATGGAACTGTGGGGTTTATTGTATAACCATTAGTATGGAAGTGTATCTGTACCCAAAAAGTCATGTAAATAGATACAGGTCAAATTTGAACAGCCTCAACGGACATTATACAAAAGTATAATAATAGTAATATTAATAACTTAATTTATATAGCACCTTTTAAAAACAGAGTTTACAAAGTGCTTTGACAGACAAAGCAAGCAAAAGCATTACAATACAATGCAAGACACACAACACAGAGAGCAGTAACAATACCGACATTAACAAGATGAAGGTAGAGGACAATGGAATACAGTAAGGAAATAATGAGAATATAAAAATATATAAAAAATAAATAGGACAAAGTAAAAAATAAAATTAAATAAAAGACAGTAGCAATAAACAAAATGAACAAATGACATCACATAAAAGCTAGTCTGTAGAAATTAGTTTTGAGAAGTGATTTGAAAGAAGTTACTGAATCTGCAAGCCTTATTTCCTCAGGCAGGTTGTTCCAAAGCCAAGGGGCCCTGATTACAAAAGCGCGGTCCCCTTTAGATTTCAACCTTGACTTTGGAACCACCAGAAAGGCCCCACCTGAGGATCTAAGGCTGCGGACTGGCTCATACGGAGTCAACATATCAGAAATGTAGCTTGGAGCTAGACCCAGACGTGCTTTAAAAGTGATCAGTAAAATCTTAAAATCTTAAAATCAATTTTAAAATAAACAGGGAGCCAATGAAGGACTGGGAAGACTGGGGTGATGTGATGTCGTCTGTTAAAACCAGTAAGAAGCCTAGCTGCTGCGAGAGAGACATTTATGTGTATGAGTTACAGTAATCTAAACGGGAGAAAATGAAAGCATGAATCATTTTTTCCAGGTCAGAGTGGCTGAGTATCGGCTTGAGTTTGGTACAGAAGTATAACATTTAAAATATTTTCATTTTTTGTGCATTTTGGGCCACTTTAGAAAAAGTCATCAAATTTCAGAGTAAAAGACATTTGGGGTGTTTTTACAGCTGTCAAATGTCAAAATGAGTCAAATTTGACCCGAACACTATGTAAGGGTTAATCAAGTATAGCACATTTTTTGTAGTAAAACAATCATGGAGAATTGGTCAATGAAAAATAGTCTTTGCGCCCCTCAACACTTCACAGACGTCAGCAAGTTGCTAATCACCGAAGTACAACAAAGTTACTTAACTGAACTGTCAATGCAACAGCCAGGGAACTGCTCTATTCCATATTTGAGAACTGTCATTGTTTATAACTTTCAACTGTTCAGAACCAGGCCAAAAAAATAAAGATGTTCAGTAGGGAGGTGCTGAGGATTCACTGACGACATTCTCATTCCCTGTAGGATTCAAAGCGTAGTGTTTGACTTAATCCATATCCTCTGAAGAAATCTGTCCTTACATAACTGTAGTTTTTCTCACACACACATGATATATGAGTTTACTTACTTTTCACCTCTAGGTGAAACAGGTGAGCTACAGCCAGAGGGAATCAGGAATTATGTGTTAGAGGGAGGGGGTACAGAGCAGAGGTCACAGAGAAAGGAAAGAAAAAAAGGCTCATCCATTCTGAATCACAGTGACATAAAGAGAGCAAAGAACATTTTGACCAAACAAGTCCCAGAAAAAAAAGAACAAATTTATAAAAAAAAAAGAAACATTCAGGGCTAGTTTTAATGAGAAAATGTGCTCTGTGGTTTTCATTTAATACTCGGTCCTTTTCCATGTGTGTATCAGCATCCGATTTACTAACACAGCAGCTCATTACACAGTCATCTCCTGAACTGTGGCTGGTACCAGATGCATTCAGTGCGTCAAAGAGTGGTGTTGTTTATTTGTCAGTAAGTTCACAAAATAAATAATGTATTGCAGTTCAACTCTAGCCAAAAAGACTGTTCTATTACTTGACCCTTACATACTGTTCAGAGTCAAATTTGACCCATTTTTACATTTAAGAGCTGTAAAAACATATTACACATTTCTTTTAACAGGACTTTTACTATATGATCCACAGTTTACACAAATCTAAATAAAATGCATATTTAGCGATATTCATGGCCCAAAATTCAGCTTTCACCAATCAAGTATAAGTACGGAACAAAGAAAAATAATGTAGTGTATGAAAACTGTATTTTCCAGCTGTATTGGTCTGAACGTATCGGCATCATCCTTTGAATGGGAATGGTCCATTATTTGGACGTTCATTTCAGTGTTCCCACAAGAAGCGAGAGTCAGAGTCAACTGATCAGCTTTCACAGCCTGCAGCAAAGAGGAACTTTGGGAGCTTTTTATTGTTCTTTACAGATTTAATTAAAAAGGTCATGCTCTTTGATGCTGCTTAATTACTTTTACTATTATGTCCTGAGGGTTACTGGATCACCTGTTTTACAGATGTTTCCTTTACTTGTCCTCTTCTGTCTCCTGGTTGAGCAAAAGAAGTGAATGGACGGAAGACTGAGCAATTAAAACCCCTGAGGCACTGCTCATTTGACAGTTCTCACTAAAATAAGATCAGCCAGATGGGATTCGTGTATAGTAGGTTCCCACTTCTCCCTGTCCTCCTCTATCAGATTGCATTAGATAAGCATTCAGGGAATAGTCTGCACTCATGTTTCCTCTCTGAGGAAGAAAGTAGACTGATGTGTTGCTTACATTTTCAGAAGAAATTAGCTTTTTCATAGAGAACTGCCGTGATCTACTCTGATTGATCTGATCTTAAGGGCAAACTTATTGATTTGAAATAACCACTAGCAGCAGTGCAGAGGTGGGTTTAATACAATAAGGTAATTGGATCAAAAATTGAACCAGAGATGGACAAATATTGCCCAAAATTCTGACTTCTGACCTCAGAAGAAATTGTGTTGTGTTTGAGAAATCAACCACATCATTTAATTACTGCACTGATTTATTGATTCTTCATTAAAGACTATGAGAGCAAGTTAAATCTGCCATGTACTGTATGGTTTTTATATTGAGCTGAAAGACGTATTCCATTGCCAGGGATCTTATTATTGCCAGATCTGATCTTATCATAGCTATACAAGTATCTGCATACTGATACGTAGAGGTCAGCATGTGCTTGAAACAGAACATTTTGCATGACATGACATCCAACCAATAAAGTAAATACGTTTGTCAGATTATCAGTTAAGGAAAAGGTCAAAATCTTATTGGAAGCAGCATTTCAGATTCCAGTGTTGATAAGGTGTGTGTGAGGACATTCCAGATCCTATTTTAGAATTGATCTTTGTCTATGTTTAACACAGGCATCCAACATCATAACAGTATGAAAATAACAGAAAACCAAAAAAACATATGTCCTCTTTAAAAATACAAGTTTTAAGAAGTGATTTTTTTTTAAAATTACACATGCTGCAAACTCAGGAAGGGAGTTCTAGAGCTGAGGGGCCGTAATCTTCACTCTGGCTGATAGGTGGAGCAGCAATTCGGTAATATAACCAGGGTCATTTCATTAAGTGCTTTAAAAGTGATCAGTAAAATCTTAAAAATCTATTTTTAAAATTGACTGATAACCAATGAAGCTAAAATGGATGTATACCATGTGATACAATGTTTGTTTGAATTTGTTAGAAGCCTAGTCAGCAGCTGCAATTTGTAGTAACTGAAGGCATGAGTGATTTTTTTGGCTTAACCCTGAATTCAATGAATGATAGTGATCAAGACACAATACCACGAATGTGTGGATAACATTCTCATGGTCAGTGCAAGAAGAAAGATCACATTTTAGAAACACTCCTCAGTTGAGGAAGAAAGGTTGGATAACGCTTGTGACTTGTTTGTGGTTTCTGGCTGCAGATTTGATATTTGTAGACAGGGAGCCAAGATTTTTCAGTAGAGATGTGAACTTTGATGGGCCAATACCATTTTGTCTGATTTATTTCCATTTAGCTGGAGGAAGTGTTGGGACATCTATGACTTGATTTCTGACAAGACCAAGACTTTCTTCACATTTTGTTTACGGGACATACTGTGCATCTTAGTGTCATGTGCATAAAATGATAATGGATATTTTGTTTGCAAATAATATATCCAAGTGGGAGCACAGACATCAACAGGGGGACATGGACTGAGTCTAGGAGAACAGAGGGGTCATCACAACAACAACTAAAAAAGTTCTGTTTTAGAAGTAAGACCCTAACCAGTATGAGGTCATATCCCTGAAGCCAACCCATCGTTCAAGGTAATACATTAAAATTGTATGATGAGCTAAGATTAATCTGAATTAAAAATGTATAATGACAAGAATCAGCAATTGGCAAAAGATCATTTCTGTGCTTAAAAATATGTCAAAATATACTTTTGTATAGGTGCTACACATGTTTGTCCATTGAGGCTGTTCTGGGTCAAATCTGACCCCTAACTATTGACATGTGTTTTAGTGAAATGAATAGTTAATATTAACCGGAGCACGTAGCCGGGTGTCTGCCTGCCAAAACACGTAGTAACGGTGTCAATTTGTGGCGGAATTTCTTTTCTTGTAGCAAAAGTTACAGTAGTAGTTGGTTAAAAAATAATAACAGATTACTTTTAAGAAAATGTAACTAAACAACTGAGTACTTAAACTGCGAATCTAACGCATTAGATTATGCGTTACATCAAAAAAGTAATCCAAGTACAGATGAAGCCCCTTGAAAGTTCCCGTTCAAGCTGAAAGCCAGCTGAATGGCAGCTGACTCCCAGCCGGCTGCCAGCCGACTCAGCAACCCCCTCCTTCTCCTGGGCGTGTCTATCTTTTCCTGTAAACCCACCTATTCATTGTAACACAGGGTATGACCAGGTGATGGCGCTTCTGTCACAGAATAGCCCACATATTCTATGAATTTTTACTGGTCATCCGAACCAGTAAACTTAATTACTACCTAACGTAACCCACTGACTTTTTATATGCACGCACCACAACTTAGAAAAAATATTTTAAATTTCAAGAAAGACCATGACTGAGCAAACAATTTGCAGACAAAGATACATGACTATCTTGAATAAAAAATGCGGAGTGTCTATTTGCACCCTACACGTAGCCTATAACAACGTGAAAACATGGCGGGTATTCATCTTCCACGCCAACAGAAAAGGGCGAATTTAGAAAAGGTTTCATATCTTATGTTTGTTCTAAAGACATTTCTGGCGGGAAAGTTGTATTATATTTTCATAATCTTTCCTCAGTGAATGCATACAAGCGTAAGTTTCTCAGTTAGACACGTTATAACAAAGGACCGGAGCGGTGGCGTAACGGGCAGCGTGTCTGTCATTAGTGCGGGAGACCTGGGTTCGAGTCTTTGCAGTAGCAGTTACTTATTGACAATGTTTTCAGCGGAAAAACTCTGCTGCATTTTCATAACTTTGTTAAGTAAATGCATACAACCCGAAAATAACTGACTTTACAACCTTCAGGTTGTTAAATGATGGAAATCAAATCTTGACCGATAATTATATGGTTCTCTGCTATGTGCCATTAGTTTAATATGTGTTTAATGATGTTCTCTTGGTTAACAGGAAGTGTGTTTGCCTGTAGAGTATTTTAAGAGTGTTTTTATTGTTTAGCAGTGAAGAAAGGAAAATGAATGGGATGTTTGTGCTAGAAAGAGAAACAAAGTGTGCGTGACAGGATTTGGCAAGAGTTCATACTGCAAAAAATCGGAACACATTTTCAAATCAAAAAATTAAATAGCCTACTGACTGATTATTTTGTTATTTGTTTTGAATCTAACACAAAAAAGAAAGACAAATTGCTTTTCATATTTCAATTTTAGGCTCAGATCAATTATACGAAATGGAAAAACGTAAACGACTGTATTTGATTTTAGGCAAGGCAAGACAAGGCAACGCAGCTTTATTTATATGAAAATAAACATTTGACAGTGAGAAATTAGAAACAAACGTAAAAACAAGGAATTTAAAGGATGATTAACCTTTCATTTGATGCTGGTTTGAATATTCTCACACAAATTATGCCAGAGTGCTAAAACTGAGAATGAGTAGTTCAGCGTCTGCTAATTTGTGAATTGTAGAATTGTTGAAAAATGTGCAAGCCAACCCCGGTCTGTTCAGTGCATGCTGTAAGCCAGGTAAGCCCATCCACTTTATTAGCATTATCATTGCTTAACTTTTTGTTTGGGCTTAATGGGCTATTTGGTTCCATTGCCACACAAATCACGCAAGAGTGTTCATGGCCGTTGCAACTACAGTACTTTCTGAGAAGGGGTGCGGATTTGGCGGGGTGATGATGGGTTTGGGGGGATGGTTGGGAGCCTGTTCCATTGTCTTTCAAAGCGAATGCCCCCCTCCCCCCACACCTGTGCATGTCTCCTGGCAAACTGTGAATCCTTTGAATTTTTCCTCCCACGGCTCTATTACGCCTGCTCTCATTATGATCAAATTATTTTAACAATCATGTTTTATAACATATTGCCAATAAAATAAAAGTATTGAACAGACTCACTGGAGCTGAGGTTAATGTTAGCTGCACGGACAGAGACGTGTTTTCTCAAGCGAGTTCAAAGTTTTATCTATTTTACTTTCTTTTGACAATGACACGCTGGATGACGATTTCGGAGGTAATCCGACAGGAGAAGGATTGTGTAAACCAGTCGGTCTCAACAGGGCTTACGATTGGCTACGAGAAAGTGACGTTTCGGGGGGTGCCTCGAGAGGGAGATCCCCCTCCATTCATAACCTGTTGTGCGCCAACGTCATTCATTTCATTTCATTTCATTTTGACTTTTGACTTTGTAATTACCGGATAACGGAAACCCAGTATCAGTGTCAGAATATAATAGCAGCAATAAGAAAAGAATAAAGAACAATAAATAATAAATACAAAAAAACAAACGAACAAACAAAAAACTATAAGAACAATAATAGTAAGAAATATGTAGTAAAATAGTCGTGACATTATTTACATTATTTACACCGTCCATTGAAATACTATGTATTACAGTAAATAGCGCGTCCTGTTTTGAATCACTAGACGGGGTATGTCACATGGGCTATTTCTTGGTTTGACAGTGACAATGATTTGTCAGAGGTCCTGTAACATGTACGGTATCTTCAATTGCATCCTTCTAATGAATTAACTCAGTTTATGTCCATGGACATTATAATGAAAAGGCTAAAGGCTTAATATTAGTTTGCATCCAGCGTGCTGCGTGGACTTCATTACATCTGCTGCACCGCTGCTACCACAATTATGAAATGCTAAGTTTATTGTCAGTGACTGTGACCTTCATAAAAGTAATATTTTACAAATCTGCATTATATAAACTAACGAAATTCGTTAAAGTAAGTCATTTGGCGACTTCTAAGTCATTAGACTAAGTCTTACTTTTACTGGAGTAAAGAGTTGAATCAGGACGTCTGCTTTTACTAGAGTCTTTTTTACACTAGTATCTAGTACTGCATACTACACAGGCATGACTCAGAATAACAAGCTTGCACTTTTTAATCATAGTGCGTTTTGTTAATTGATCGGCTGTGTTGTGTTTTACCGGCGCACAGCAGCTTCAATTGCATCCTTCTAATGGATTGAACTATATTGCACCCTTCATTAGATAGATAGATAGATAGATAGATAGATATACGTTATTGATCCCAAGCTGGGAAATTATAGTGTAGCAGCAGCATTACACAGACACATAGTGACGATACAGTGACAATAACAACAACATATAGTATAAGGCTACTTTATGAAGAAGAATAGAAGTAAATACAAGTTATATTAGTGTGTAAAACTAACTCGGGTCTCCTGCACTAATACCTGCGCCTCCCCGTGGAAAAATGAAGCATTGCAACTGGTTTTCACTCAGGCAGTTTAGGGGCGTTTCCAGTCGGGGCCTCATTGACACGTCATCGCATTTCCCCCCTGCTTCCATTATCGGCCAGTCAAGGACCTATCAAGGGGCGGTCAAGGAGCCATCACGGAAACAGGGGAAATTTCTAGTGGCTTCATCTGTACTCTTACTTACCCCCAGCACTGCTCCTGAGATAGAAGAGCTCAGGATCTGAGCTCAACCTGCTCAGCAGTCCTTAGTTGGCGAGCACCTCCTTTCAGATGGCAAAGGTACAGGATACCTCTTTTCACCCAGGTCAGGGCAGCTCAAATTACGCCGTTACAGACAGTCTAAATATTTTAGTGCAATCCACAAAACAGTGTAGACAACAGGCAGGAACAGTATTGAAGTTGGCACCAGAGCCAGATTGAGCTGGTAATCCAAGTTTGGGGTAGATTAATTATTTGAAATGTCAATGTCTGATTAGCTGAGGTTCTGAAATATAAGCAGATATTTCTTTGTTGATCTGATGAAGACAATGTTAAAAAGTGACTGGTGAATAGAGTTGATTATATATAAAGCTGCATAGTCAGATATTTTTTCTCAGTAGTTGGTGGAGACAAAACCAGGGCTAAAAGCAGTGAATAGTGGACTTACATCACAACCCCAACTAAAATGAAAGCTAATGGAGTGGCTGTGGCTCAGGAGGTAGAGCAGTCATCTACGAATTGGTGGATTGGCGGTTCGATTCTCTGCTCCTCCAGTCCAAATGTTGATATGTCTTTGGGTCTTTGGGCAATCCTTCATCCTTCACCCATCAATGTTTGACAAAGTCCCCAGTTTTTAATATATTATTTTTGGTAGTTATATGGAAGTATTAACGAGCAAGGTAAAATCTTGTCTGAGCAGCTTCCACAAATAAAGACAAAAAAAGATAATTCCAACCCAACCCAAACCCAAAATTTCATCATGTTTTTTTCCCCCCCACAGATTTATTTGTGGGGGACAACATGACTGTATTTCTCTTGTAAAGCTTTTACTTCCAACTGCAGACAAATCCAGTTTTTACTCTTCATATTAAGAATTTTTCAATCTAATATCAGACAACTCTATTTAGGCATTAAAAGGTGGGACATTTTCTTTGTAGTGTGTTGCTGGTTAGTAAAATATATATATTTTTTAAACTTCCATGGAGAGTTTAGTGGTCTAAATGTATAAACCTTAAAAGCAAAACATTATTTTAGTGTGACACTGAATGTCAGCAAAAATGATTACTGTTACTGGTCGTTAAAATTAGTGCAACTGTGATGAAGAAGAGCTCATGGGGATACAGCTAGGATAACACAGCTGTAGAATAGTCCTAGAAAGAAGCTGAACACCAAGTGTTGGTTAATTCATGCAGTTACTGTGTAAGAATGTAATAAGAACATACGCTCTCTACATTTGTTTGTGAGCTCATTTGCATTTTTGTTTGGCCTTTGGCTTTTAAAAGGAAATGTTTTATAATTGGAACATAATCTGATGTACTTATGGTCTGTTATTTCTATTATTTATATGATTGATGCAACGTGGACTGGAATAACAAATGTGCTACATCATTTATATGTGCCTTTTGTGTTTGATTATACATACATACATTTACACTCTATCTCTCTCACTCCATCTTTCTCTCACACACACACACACACACACACACACACACACACACACACACACACACACACACACACACACACACACACACACACACACACACATCACTCATGCAGGGACACACACACACACACACCCACACCCACACACACACACACAGCCATCTGGCCTACATAAACTGTTTCCCCTGCCAGCAATGTAATGAAATCAAGGTGCAGATGTTTTCCTGGGAAAGAAAAGAGGGGAGGAGATGTTCACAAACACAAACAATGTGCTACAAACCTGTCAGAGACACCACCATCAACCCCAAATCCAAAAACCACCTGGAAACTTTGTCACGCCAAGCTTTAGAAAATACATTTGCTTATGTAATCATGTGCAAAGGTTTCATCTGAATGAATGTGGTTCAATAAGGATATATCACATGAAGGTGTATGGGAATATTGTTTGAGGTTTCAAGGTCTGAAAGTCAGAATTATGACGATATTTTGAGAAAAACCTACAGGGACTGATTGGCTCGAGGTATGGTGACACTGAAATTGTGGATGAAGGGATTCTGACAGTGCTGTAAAGTGGAAGTGATAGACAGAAACAGAACATGAACAGATGACACATTCACTCATAGAGGAGAATAGGCCGAATTTGAGGGAAGAGATCTTCCTTATTGAACTTTGCCAAAGCTTTACTGTATGTTCAGCCAAAGACTGATACAACACTGGTTTATCTTCATAACCAATTTATAAAAGCATTTTATAAATGACATTTTGGCTTAGCTTTTGTTTGTTCAAGCAGTGGTAGAAAGACTGAACAGACAAATACAAGACCACTACTTAGAGGAAAAACATCATTGACAGACATATAATCTCAGCAATCTTTTAAGTTAAACAAAACACAGAAGCAAGAATGTAGACCATTAAAGGATGAAATCAGCATAAAGGAAACAACCCGCCCCCCCACCAAGAAAAAAAAATCCTGAAAACATAAGATGGTTCTTTACGTAAGCCTGTACATCTGGGATTCATTGCCTCCAAACAGCAGCGTTTGTCATCTTCAGACCAGCCAATCATTGTGAGGGATTTCGTCACCCTTAGATTTTATGACGCTAATTATGTGAATCAAGGCACAGGGTCCATAACACAGTGAGGTGTTATGTCATACAAATTTTTAGTATTTTCATGGTTCAAGCTGCATAGTGCACCAGGGGATACATATGGAAACAGCATGGGACATGGAAGAATCTATTATCATACTTCATGCCTGGGTGTGTGAGGTGAGTTCAGGGCTGGTAACAATCACAGCCAGTCAGATCAGCAGTAAAACTCTTCCTATGCAACAGTCCATCCATCCATCCATTTTCTGCCGCTTATCCGGGGCTGGGTTGCAGTGGCATCAGGCTAAGCAATGTGACCTAGACATCCTTCTCCCCAGCAACATTCGTCAGCTACTCCTGGGGGATTCCGAGGCGTTCCCAGGCCAGAAGGGATATATAATCCCTCCAGCGTTTTCTGGGTCTACCCCGGGGTCTCCTCCCATTTGGATGTGCCTGGAACACTTCCAAAGGGAGGCGTCCAGGAGGCATCCTGACCAGATGCCCGAACCATCTCAGCTGGCTCATTTCAATGCGGAGGAGCAGCGGCTCTACTCCTAGCCTCCCCCTGGTGTCTGAGCTCCTAACCCTATCTCTAAGGCTGAGCCCAGACACTCTCCGGAGGAAACTCATTTCAGCCGCTTGTATCCGCAATCTTATTCTTTTGGTAACTACCCAAAGCTCGTGACCATAGGTGAGGGTTGGAGGAGCCTACAGAACCACATCATCCGCAAACAGCAGAGAAGCAATTCTGAGGTCCCTAAAATGGACACTCTCAGGATCAGAGACAAGGGGCAGCCCTGGTGGAGCCAGAGACAACTCTCACAGCGGTCGTATGGGGACCGAATGGCTCGCAGCAGCGACCCTGGTACTCCCGCAACACCTCCCTCAGGGTTCCCTGAGGGACACAGTCGTAAACCTTCTCCAAATCCACAAAGCACATGTAGACTGGATGAGCGAAATCCCATGCCCCCTCCAGTAACCCTGCAAGGCTGAAGAGCTGGTTCACTGTTCCATGGCCAGCACAGAATCTTCTTGAATCAGAGGTTCAACAATCTGCCTCCTTTCCAGCACCTGGCATAGGCTTTTCCCGGGAGGCTGAGAAGTGTGACCCCCTGATAGTTGGAACACACCCCCCGGCCTCCTTCCACCACCCGACAATATCCCCAGTCGAGGTCAGCATTTCTCCACCCCTGCTGAAAACAGCCTGAGCTAAGCCTTACTTTCCCCTCCTGAGTCGCCTGACGGTTTGCCAGAACTTCTTCGAGGCTGTCCGATAGTCCTTCTCCATGGTCTCACCGAACTCCTCCCACACCTGGGTTTTTGCTTCAGCAACTGCCCGAGCCGCTGCCTTCTTGGCCGTCCGGTACCTGTCTGCTGCTTCCAGAGACCCCTGGGCCAGCAAGGACCCAAAGGCCTCCTTCTTCAGCTCGACGGCCTCCTTTACCGACGGTGTCCACCAGCGGGTTCTCCGGTTGTCACCTCGACAGGCAATGACGACCTTCAGGCCGCAACTCTGAGTAGCCGCCTCCATGACTGAGGTTGAACATGGTCCACTCGGACTCCATGTTTTCACCCTCCCCCCTCCCATGCACACATGCTGTTCCCTCCTAACATGGGTCTTTGGAGTAATGGTTAGCTGTGATACACATGTTTTACCACCTGAACCAGACAATTTCTGTCGTGCACATGGCACAGTAAACTGACATCCTATTTTAGATGCAATATGCAAGAATTATATAAGGATTTTACTTAAGAAATTATAAACTTAACTAAAAATATCAACAGAATACGAAGCTATAATAAAATGAGGCCTTACCAGACTTTATTGGGTGCCTCTACAAACTTGTACACTCATTTCAACATAAAGGATTTAGGAGGGTTTTTGTAGGAAAATCCTTAGGATGGGATGTTAATGTATACTCATGAGTACCTTGCCTCTTTACTATCCCCCTACAGTGTCAACATGTTGCAATACTAGCTGGTTAGCTTAGAAATGCAGTTTGCTAACATCCAACCCTGAGCTGGCTTTCTTCCTGTAGGACAGGTAAGCTAATTTTACTGCAAAGCATGTGAGGTATATATTGTTATATTGTGATTTTAGTTGGCTAATGTTTGCTCCACTGCTCGCTCACACTCGTGGAGTGCAAGCAAGTGCGCAACTGAGTTCAATTAATGGCCACCGGTGTCATTAATGAGAAGGATTCTTACACATTGCACCTTCTAAAAAATTGAATGTATAATACAGCAGTGTTTATCACACTCACTAATGGAAAAACTGTTTATCTTAGACAGTTACCAGTTGTGTTGAGGTCAAATGTAAAGAATGAGCTAGTGAAGGAAGGCTCCTAACACATTTGATAAGTAATGTTAATGTCAGCAATAAATGGCATCACAAATGGAAAGCAACATACATAGACATCCAACTTTATTCAAAGATGATAAGAATCTACATAATAAAACAGCCATGCCTCCGTACTGATCAAGCAAGCAGAGTGCAAGAAGGGAGAGGTCATTGTATTGTTTGCTTTGTCCGTTCTGTTCTACTGGAGAAAGAGGGTGGTGCAAAATGGCGGGATCCATGGAAGAGGAGCCTCTCCCTATGTAGATATAAAGGGTTCATTTTAAGATAACAAAAACAAAATGATTCTAATTTTCAGGTGATTATACAATGATGAAAACAGACTGAATATTATATTCCATTTTTGCCAAGTCTGTTTCACAAACTGCACATTTAAGGCATTCCAGCAGAGATCTTAAGGTGGTCAGGGGGTTGTGTAATGTGTGCAAAGGTATGCAACAATCTAACCTTTTCTCTCCTAACTCCAATGCAACATCTTAATTCAGCGTATCTAACGACCTGGAGTAACAATCCATTACCAGACTCTGTTTTCCCATGTTTATAATCAGGAAAACTCACAGTGTGGAACTCATGAATCCTCAAATGAGGTCAGTATCAGCACTGATCAGTGTATCAGATCAGTGCATCTATAGTAAGTGCGGACTACTTGTGACTTGAAGACATTAAGCCATCTCGATGAAAGTGGATGTTTAGGTGAGATTATCTTGTCAAATTAATAAAAAGGGACATTCAGCAGCCCTATTAACTGTTTACAGTATTGTATTGTGTTTGCTCTTACTGTCAGTGACACTTGCTCATCTTCATGTTATATAAGCAGTTGCAGGGCACTTATGTCTGTTGGTTGGGAAAACTGGTGATTCAGTGCAGATAAAAATCTAACTTCTACTTGAAAAAATGTTACTTCATTTTGACAGATTGACATTTTGACACAGGTTTTATGTAGCTGTGTGTGTTGCCTGTGCCTGTTGGGTAACAGTTCAGAGAGGTCTCCTTGGGAAAATTACTGGCAAAGAGAGAAGGCACGAAGTACATAAACAGCTGAGGGAGGCTGGGTTTGACTTTGTTGTCATTTCTTTCTATCACAACTTGTTGCACAACAATACTGTTGCTCAATAACTCAGACTGAAGGTAGTGATCTGATTTTATTGTTCAGAGATACATCCTTTACTAAGAAAAATAAGATTTCAGCAAATGTCCTCAAGCACACTATCACAAGCAATAATTAGGTGAATTTGTTGTGTCTGGATGATGATCAATTGTCCAATATTTTGACAGAAGTTTCTCAAAAATGTAGACATTGGGGTCATCCACATTTCCATAGTTATATCACTGCTCACATAAGGATGAATACTAATCAAAAGCGAAGTGTTTATCAGAAATTATTGTCAAAATCTGCTATTTCACAACATCTGTAGTATCAGTAAATGCCCAAAAGTGAAATGTTAAAATTACAACATATAAATATTTTTAGAATAAGTTTGACAGAGGCACTGACAATAACCACATGTAATATGCTTAGACGTGTCCATATAAGCACCGTGACATAGTACAATTTTAAGAGGATATGCTGATATGTTGAAAAACAAATAATCAAGGAGAAACATGAGCGGTTGATATGATTCAGATGTGAATCAGCATGCTCTATCCACCACTCAATACTTTTAACATTTATCCGGCCAACTTGGAATTTTGCTGACTTCTGACCAAACCATAGTATGTCAGAATCCAGAAGTATGCCGAAAAGAGGATATGAGGGCTAATGCTAAAGGTGCGTTCAGACAGGGCGCGATGAACGCAACAAAAATCGCGTGACCATAATGTAAAATTTGCGCCATCGCGCGTGTAGCGAGCCCGCCCATTTTCACTAGATAACAACAACATTGCTTCTTCAATCATCAACCATGGCTGAGATCACTTACTCTTTTCTCTCATATGTGTCCCTGAGGCTCCTGAGGCTCTTCCATTTCCTGCGACACACATCAACTGACAGAAACACACGTAAATTAACTGTTGAATCTGAGAGTCAGCTGTTTGTTTTTTTCTTCTTCTTCTTCTTCTTCTTCTTCTGTTTAATAGCGGTTGGCAAACAACAATTGGTGCATTACCGCCACCCTGTTTGTTTTTTTCTTCTTCAAAAGTTTATAAGGGAAAGCCAGCTGGGCTGAGATTCACGTCGACGTGAATCTCAACGCTGATAGGCTATCGCGGCACGGCGTCACGCTGTTGCCGCAAAAGTTCAACATTTTCAACTCGAGCGTTGAAGCGATGGACGCGATTTTCGTGGCATCGCGTGTATCGCTTTATCGCGTCGCCCGGCGTGAATTCGCGTGTTTGCATTGACTTAACATGTAAACTTGTCGCGCGTCATCGCGCTTGGTCTGAACACAGCTTTAGATCTCCAAGCAACACAGCAATCTTAAGGGTGGCTAATCAATCAAACTATAAGAAATACAGTACTGTGCAAAAGTCTTAGGCCACCACAATCATACAAACAGAAAATACAGGAACTATGTACACAAAATTTAACATTAATTATTAATTAATATTATGGTTAATTAAGGTTCCATTCCATTTAGGTTCTGTTTTTTTAATACTGCATACACATTTCCTGTATTTTTCTGGTTGTAAGTCTTTTGCACAGTACTGTATCTCTGCTGACTATAAGCCAAGTGAGGAGGGACTTTGAGTGTGTCAGCTGAAAAAGATAATGTGGAAATGTCAGATTTTTAACTGAATTTGACACATTTTCCTGCTATTTACAGACAATGGGGGCCAAAGACACACAGTCCTCTCTGACAAGTCTTAGACTGCCATTAAAATAGTTGTTTTAGCATTTCTGTTTGTATGATGGTGGTGGTATTTGTATAGCACTTTGCATAAAAATGCAATGTAACACAAAGTGCTTTACATAACAAGAAAACACATACGCACTCCCCACACACCTCCCCGATCCATGCACATAGATTAAATTACTATGTTAAAAATAAGGGCCCGACAAAATCAAGAAAACAACACAAAAATAAAATTTTAAAAAAGAGATAAAAATAATAATTTAATTAAATAAGCAAGAAAAAGATAGATGTGATGATATAAGACTAGACATACAAAGTAGGTTATAAAGAGAAAAACAATCAAGAAAGTAAAAATAGAATTAAAGGATAAGCCAAGTAGTAAAATAGGATAAACATATAAATAAAAAGCAGATAAACAAATTAAATAAATAAAGTTCAATTGAAAGCCAGATTTCAAAAGTAGGTCTTAAGTTTGGCTTTCTGAGGACCATTGTTAAAAATAGGAGGCCTCTCTGTGGGTTTTTGTTCTGACTTTTGGCATAATTAAAAGGCCACTACCAGAAGAACTAAGGTTTTTAGAAGTTTCATAGGGTAAAAGCAAATTTGATTAATTGGCCATTAAGAACTTTATAAACCAATAAAAGGAACTTATAATCAATTCTGAAGCAAACAGGTAGCCAGTGTAGAGATTTAACAATTGGTGTAATGTGTGCTCTCTTTCTGGTCTTCATCAGCACACATACAGCTGAGTTCTGAAGTAATTGTAAATGAGCTGTATTCTTCTTGAGGAGACCAGAAAGCAAGTAATAAAATCATCCATCTGTGTTGGCTTGAGAGAGGAACGGTCACACTCTGGCAATGTTTTTCAAATGATAGAATGCATTCTTAGTGATATATCTAATGTGGTTAAGTGCCAGTGCTTGTAGTTTCACTTTAAGTTTCTCTCTCTGAGCTTCAGCACCAATAACCAAGACTGCTCTTTCTTCCATAATTTGATGTCTAAAATACATTTAAAAATGGCATGGATTGGCCCTGGGTCATCAGGAGATACAGCAATGTAAAGTTGTGTGTCATCAGCATATGCAGAATAAAAAGAATAGGACTTAAAATTGAACCTTGAGGAATCCAACAATTCACTTTATTACTTTTTGGAAAATGCAGCTGTTCAACGTGTGCCGCTGCACTTCATTGACAGAATTCGTCAGAATGTTAGCCAATCCACAAAAACACTGACAATCATAAGAATTAATCTCTAAGCAAGCTAATGAAGAAAGTGCATTGAATATCATTAACGCCAATAGACTGTAAGAAAAACTTTAGACCTAGCCACCGTTGTTTTGTGGACTGCTGTTTTGAAGCCTTGGGTTTGGCGATTTGACGATCACCATCTTGGATTGTTGGATGAGAGTGGAGCTAACCCTAGAGCTATTTAATTTTTTTATTTAACCAGGAATTCACCCTAGAGCTAGCTGCTAGCTTTGTTAGTATGGAGCATTTTACAGTCTATGGTTAACTGTAGTAATGCTAATGTTAATTTTCACAAGCAAAAAATAGGACCTTTAAGTTCAAGACTTACTTAGGTGACCAACATGTTACAATTAACTTTCATGAATTGAAAATGCAGCATATGTATTTGAAAGGTGATATAAAGGAAATTTAAAAGATGTTTAAAAAAAGTCAGTTCATTAAGGGACTATGTTACAGTTGATTTAAATGCCAATCACAGTGTACTTTACTGGTTACAGTGGTTGTGTAATACTAAAAGATGTCAGCAGAGGGCACATAGGGGTTAGGAGGAACCTAAAACCCCATAGAGGCAGCGCTGCAGAATAAATCCTGCAGCCGAGTGGAAAGGAAGCTAATGTTGTCTGCCTTTGTGGTAATATATACAGCGACCGCCATAGCTTCATCTGCAGCCAGGTTTCCAACCACTTCTCCCAACAACCATCAAGTTAGGGGGCCAACAAAAACACAATGTGAAATATCGGCAGCTCTGCCTATACTCTGTGAATCTGGGGTTATGCCATGGTTACATTACCTAACCACTGTTGTTCCGTGGTAGCGACTTGTCAATCACAAGGTAGCCCGTCCTAAAGCATATCCTGTTTTATCTTCTATTTTACTCTAAATGGGACTATAATTTACAAAATGAACATCATTCTGTGTTGAAGAACACTTGAAATAACCTATTGAGACCATGAACTCATTTGTGTGTTCACTGGGGAAAATAGATCAAGTGAGAAGTAGGGTTTATAAACCGTAGGATGATAAACTATGTACACTCATATGTAAACTGCTACTGTATGAAAACAGACAGTAGATGCTTTGTGGAGCAAGAGATATGCACCTTATTCATGACAACACACAGTTGTACTTCTGTTCGGATTGTGGCGGCATCACCTATAGAAAATGACAAGTATAATTAGTTGAACTGTCTTGGTCCCTGCTCTGAGGTCCGGTCAGTTCACTTTTGGATCA
This sequence comes from Scomber scombrus, assembly GCF_963691925.1. Lineage (NCBI taxonomy): Eukaryota > Metazoa > Chordata > Actinopteri > Scombriformes > Scombridae > Scomber > Scomber scombrus. The sequence continues at coordinate 1,214,184 of NC_084976.1, read as the reverse complement.
GTAGTATAATCTCTTTTTAGTTATTTACTCTACATTTTTTTAATGTTTTGCTATTTCTCACATGGACAAATTAACTGGATTTTATTTTATTTTGGCCTACTTTTTAAGTGTATTGGTCATTATTGGACTTCCTGATTACTTAATTTCAAACATGCTCTATATGCCTCTAGTCTGTGTTGAGAAGACGGGACTTGAAATGGGATACACACTTCTGTGTTGTGTTGAGTCCTGGCTCTTGACAGTTGTTAGGTTCATGCAAGCCAAAGAAAAGTTGTTATCTTCTCTGCGGGTAAATAAATATAACCAATACAGTATATGATCTGTCCATTTAATAAATGGAAATTTTGGCCCTAGTACACCAGGCCTATTGAGTATCAACTGATCTGTGCTAATTTTATGGAAAGTTTGTTTGAGAATAAGCACTACTAAAGCACTGTACCAACTGACATGAGTAGGGCCATGAGTGGGTCGTCCACTAATCGGAAGGCCGGTGGTTCGATTCCCGGCTCCTCCAATCCCCATGTCGATGTGTCTGTGGGCAAGATACTAAATGTGTGTGAATGTTATACTCCTCCTGATGAGCAGGTTGCCTTGTGGTAGCCCCTGTCATCAGTGTGTGAATGGGTGAATGTGACATGTAGTGTAAAAGTGCTTTGAGTGGTCAAAAAGACTAAAAAAGCAAGTACAGTCCATTTACCATTTTTAACACTGTGTTTACACTCTACAGTAAAAAATACACATATTGCACACAGCGATGGTGACAGCTTATACCTCACCTTTATAAATCTCAGTTTCATGCCTTGGGGACCCACAGCAGATTCATTTGTCTATGTGATGTTTTTAATGTGTAGATATAAAATATTTCATTGCATCTTGTGTGCAATGACAATAAAGCTTCTTTATCTTTATCTTTATATAAGAAGAAAATATAACATGTAGGAATTACAATGCATGGGAGTTGCTATGGTTTCCCACAGTTGTCATTAATATCAATATCTATAACAGGCAGAATGTCATAAATTCTACTATAAAACAACATAGGTTTGAAAAGCCCTCTATACATTAACTGTTGTTATTTTAGTGATCTTCTGGCTTTGACTCTAACACCACCCCTGGTGCAAAATTTCACACTTTTAACCTAGATTTAAGAAATCATCAATATGTTCTTTGTTCCATCAAGCCCTTTGTAGATCAGCCAATAAGAACCAATAGATGTCCACTGGCTCTTTCGCCCATGTGCTCATTTAGATATAAACACGATGAGCTCACTTAGCTCAGGGTACATTAAACACTGAACACCAGCACCAACAATGCACCAAGGGGCACATAAATGATGGGGTCTCTGTTCTCAGCACTAAGTAGCTCAGATTAACTGCACAACAACTTTAGAGAAATCTCGTTTAAGGTTGTGCATGCAGCATGGGGTGGAGGGTTGTTAACACAGACGTTGTTAGGAAATAAATACAGCTATTCCAAGTGTATAAAAGTTACAGTAATTCATTTATATAATGGGATGTATTATCATTTGATGTTAATGAAAACAATGAGTGAAAAACACGCCATCCTCAGCTGTTCTGTAACTCTTCACAAAGTTCTCTCATGTTAAATCCCCTCACTAACACTAACAGTACACAGTCTCACACTGTGGTCCACCAAACCACTTCAAGATGCCGTGACATCACCACTGAAAGTATAAATAAATAATTTTTTCTAATACCTTAACTTACGTGGCTCAATTCAATAAAGAATTCAGGTGACATGTCTCTGCATCCCCTTCTGTGATTGGTCACTTGCTTAGATCCTGCCCATTCTCCTCCCTGACCACCACCTGGACATCTGTGACTGCAGGTGTCAAAACCCAAATGAATTACAAAATACATAAGAGTAAGAATAGTGAGATAGTAACCCTTGGGAGAGGAATTCCTAGTAAAGCTGACGTCACTGTGTATGCACGGAAACACACTTCCGTTTACAGAGCTTTGCCAGATTGTTGAGCCACATAACATGACCTCTTGACTTTGCACTACATTATAAATGACACATTCAAGAGGATGCCTAATGTAACACAGCAAGCTGGTGAAGCTCTGTAAATGGAACTGTGTTTCCACGTGTGCACAATGGAGCATTACTATCTTATCACTATTTTTACTCTTCGAGCCATTTCTAAACAAGTTACAGTAAACACTGTAATCCTCATCCAGTGCAGCAGTGTGGCATATTGACATGTTTTTGATAGAGATTATTTAAGAACATATAAAAAGTCACCAGCATTATCCTTTAAGGTTTGGTTAGGTTTAGGTACAAAAGTAAGATCAAAATGATTCCAATCTTAAGGTTAACGTACTTTTGTCATCGTTACAACCGCCAGAGTAACCCAACCACCACCAATATTAAAAAATCCAGTTTTCTATAATCAAACAAAAGTTTGTCACCTAACACAATGTGTGTATCATTGAGACCTAATAACCTGCTGAATGCATTTTTTAAATCACATAAAAACTATTTTTAGAATATTTTTCTATCCTGCATTGTTTACATGCATGTTAACTTGCTAATCCTGCACATTATGATTATTTGTATGGAACTTAATGGTTAATAGCATAAAACTGGCAGCAGGAAGGTATATTGCGTAAGTAGGTCAACTAAACACAACTGAACACAGAGTACAGCAACTGACCAGCAACAGAACTGAACAATTGACTTGATGTGATCAAACTGACCGACATTACACTTCCAGGCCAACCCATTATAACACACAAGGGAACTAAATACACAAGAGTTGCAAAGTAGGAGGCGCTAACTCCCATTTATTTTTCCCACAGACAATGTTTCATAACTCAAAGTTTGAGCACCTCTGCGGGTCAGATCAGCATGCATCCTGGTTCAATCATCAGTACAAAAGATGAGCAATGCTTTAGAAAATATCTGGTTGTTTTATAAAAAGTCAAAGATACGAGACTGTGAACATAAAATCTTATATTTAGAAATCAACTATGACCCGAAAAAAACAATCAGCATTTTCCCTTCTGATTCTGAGTCATTTTGAATTGATTCAGCAACTATGCACCCGTGTTCAAAAACAATAGCTCTGAATTCATTACCACTCAGATTTACACCAAAATGTGATTTCTCACAAATCAAGTTGAAATCATTGAAACTTGTTGCCATTACATAAATCTATATGATTGTTACATTATCCAGGGCAGTCCTGTGTGTCTCTTAAGTAATGTTGATAATATTCTTTTAAGAAAAAAATGAAATAGGAATGGGTCAGTGACAAATAAGGGTTGGGAAGATGAGCAATTCAAAAATATGTTAAAAACTAGTTTTAAAAGCAGCATCAGGTTTGTTAAAATGTACATTTAGTATTTTTGTTGGTTTTATATCATTTGAAATGACATTTGCACCATTTTTACCAAAAGTAAGACTGAATGCTCCTGAAAATGTCAAATGGTGTAACCACAAAAGAATGATAAATATTAAATATTGTATCCACTTGAAGTTGAAGTGTTTTTAAGTGGAAAAAAATGTAAATGTTTCCTGATCTCAATGATTCCCCAGATTAAATGTAATATATAGAACAATTGTATTCCATTACCTTTATTTAATATAAAAAGTTATAATGTAAGATCATGCCAAACTACAAAGTTTTTATGGTTACACCACATAGATATTTTTTCCATAATCCTCTAATATATTCTATCAAAATGGATTAAAAGCAGACATTTTATGCTGAATCCACAAAAAAGAATGTGTGCAAGTTATTCATGCATTTATTTTCAAATTTTAACCCTTTAAATTTGACTAAACAACATGGACACAAAAAAATGTCATTGGCCTGAATACAGAACACCGAAAAACACTTGAGCAATCAGCAGACCCTCCCTCTTCAAACACTATTGCTAGTATAATTATGAAAAAAAACAACTACTAAAGGTATGAATGATGCAAATTGAATGAATCCAAACTGAAAATGTAGAATTAACTTTAGAAGTATTCTCTCCCTTCCCCCTTAGCTGCTGCAGGTGTTCAGCACAGTCAGCACTGCACTGCTGTGACATCAGTCACATCATTTGCATGATGAAGGCCAGATGTCCTCAGCTCCAGCAGCACGGTAAAAGAAAATAAGATTAATACAACAAAAATGAGTGATGACAGCACAAAAGTTCAACTAAATGTAAAAGCTACATCCAGACGTGTTTGGAAAAAATGCTGTTAAGTATAATGTTAAATCGAGCAGTGTTACTGGCTTTTCATATAAATTGCATGTTATTGAACATAAATCTGAAGGATAGGAGAAAAAGGTCAAATTTAAAGAGTCCATGTTTTGTTACATTTCTTCTTTGATTTTGAAGTATCTGCAGGCCCTGTTTCCTTTATAATGATGATGATCATACTGTATCACATGATGATGATGATCATACTGTATCACATGATGATGATGATCATACTGCGCTACATTAGATGGACATTAGACATTTGCAACAGAGACATGGCAGACCACTGGTTGGATGCAGACCACTCAGAGCTTGTGTCTTTCATGAGTAGCATTGTAGCTTGATAAGGTGCCAGCTACCGACTTCACTGTTCTACCTGCAGCACCATCATCGCTGTATGAATCACTCTCCTCTGAATGTTAGAGCTGCTGGAATGATTCATTATGAGCAGGTACTGAAGGTGGGATCTGTGTGCTCAGAAATGTCATTTAGTTAAACAACTTTATATCTGAAGGTGGAAATGAATTACAACATCAGATATGTTTTTCAGTTGTTTGTGTGTGTGTGTGTGTGTGTCTGTGTGTGTGTGTGTGTGTGTGTGTAGGCTACTTTTGGGTGCTAATTTCAGACTTTGGAAAGGTTAATTACGTACGGCTTGTGCAATTGGGGACAAAAGGCTGCTTTTTAGGTAAGTGGTTAAGTTTAGACAAGTAGTGGTGATGGTTACGGTTAGGATAAGTCTCCAGGAAATGAATGTAAGTCTATGTTTTGTCTCCAAAAGTGACCATGGTCTGATTTGTGTGTCTGTGTGTATGTGCGTGCACATGCTCACACATGTATGCATATGAAAGTGAAAAGGGAGATAGAGAGCACGTCCACAAACACAACTGTTTATTTTAACCATCTTATAAAGAGTTTTCCTACCAAAGTTAAAACCAAAGCGGGGTTTAAATGCTATAATGCAATCATAGTCACATGATTACAGGTTCACTGAGAGGAAATAAAACATCACTCCATAGTGCATGCTCCTTGTGGTCTACATCATGAAAACACAATGTAGAAGATGTAGAAGAACTGGACAAGAGACAAACATCTGACATGGTGTAAACTATTGCACCAGACTCTCACCGGCCTAACAGTCTGAAACAGTTCAACACTCAACAACAGCAGCAACAGCAGTGCAGTGCATTTGTATCTTTTAAAAGCCTTGCTGTAAATGAAACAAGTATCATGGCTTTATAACATCAATGATTTTATTTTACAGATAGAAATGTCAGCCTCTGATCAGTCAACTCCTACAGTTGCCAGTTACCAGAAACACACCCACGCCAATATAAAACAGACAAAGTGGAGCTTCTTTATTGAACTAAATGTTCTGTGACTGTAGGCTGCCGGCTCTTTTTTTTATTATGCTCTGCAGCAATAAAAGGGAAATTCAGAACAGTTTCTCAATAGTCAGACCAAGTGTGATCTTCAATGTCTGAGGTTGTTCCAAACTGCACAGCCCAGTTCTCTCTCCCACAGCCTTATGTAACAGTTAAAGGGCATTTGTTCAGCCTGTTTGGATGTGGACAGACAGTCCAGGATCAGGATGAACTGTGTTAACTGGATTCAGATTACTGCGGCAAACAAAAGGATGATCCCAAGTTATTATTCTACACTGACACTACAGTCAACTCACATGTACGTCACAGGGCTTTGAGTGGCTTTCACTTCCAGCCATCTAACCCTCTGTCTCATAACATAGATAATAAAGATTAGATCCATTATGTTTGTTGGTGGATTTCAGTCATTCTTATGTTTAGTTTAGTGTAGTTTAGAGGGTGCATGCAGATCCAAAATCCAACAAAGTTTACTATCAACACAGTTTCATATATTCAGTTACATAATCTAGATTTAAAACATACTGACAGCTGGAATGTAAAGATTGACAAACTGAGATTTCTGTTTTCTAGATTAAAACAAGATGTTCCAATTGGATGTTTCAACGTTTCTATTAAAACAAGAGATTGTAATTAGCTGATCAAAGGACTAGATTCAAATCTGTTTTCTTTTACACAATTTTAATTACAGGCCAGATTTTCCTATTAACTGATTTGCAACTAGTTAAACCACATCAGTGTTGCAAACTCCATATTAAGTTTAAAAACTTGAGGTTATTGGCTATTTTAAAAGTAAAGTAAAAACATAACTTTCAGGTCTGTTACAAAATCTCCATCAAAAAGAAGAGGTTTTCTCCAAGTCTCGATATAAAACATGATATTCTCATAAATCAAAAGTCTATTGGCTGTTGACTTATCTAGATTGAAACAAGATATTCATATTGGCTGATTTAAAGTCTAGATTAAAACAAAAAGTTTCTGTTTCTGTTGAAAAATTTCAATTACAGACAAAACTTAATGTCTGATAATCATCAAGATTAGACACATGACATTATTATGAGCAACTGTGTTAATATTCAATAAATAATATAGGCTCTTACTTTCATTTAAGAATATTTTCTATAAATAAGTTGTTACAGAAATGTTCAAACAATGCTGCTGCTGATTGTTTTATTTTGCATTCCTTGTCTCTTTTGTTTTATAGTGTTGACAGTTGAATAAATCCTCTCTCCAGTGTCTGCAAGTATTTCTCTTTCTTCTGTATTTAAAACCGAAAAGGTCAATGAACTCTTCAAACAACATCTTTTTTTCATTGTCCCAGTTACCTAATGTAGACCACTGTGACAAAAGCCAATGAAAACTGCTGAGCAGATGTTCAGCTAGTGCTTTCTTAATGTGAAGCACTCTGCAGCTGTCATCAATGCCCGGACAAATCACAGGACATCATTGTGTGCTGGTGCATGGATTGTATGGAACCACAGTGTGTTAAGCGTCTATGAGAGGCCGGAAGTTTGGTGTGTGAGGAGGAATCAGGCTCTTTTTAATGTGAACACAATCAAATGAGTTGCTTTTTTGCAACAAAAAAAAGTTCATCTCCTCCTGTGTACATTAAAACTAAACTAAAATATCTGGGTGGAGAACCACAGAATGACTCCATGGGTGGAGGAATAAACAGTACAGTGAGGACAGCCAAGAGACACTCAGGTTCATCACATTTCATGTGACCGGTCAGTGTCAATGATAAATGTAGCCAGTTGAAGCAATGAATTACTCAGAGTGTGCTAAATTGACGTATTTCAGGATGCGTTGCGAGCTAGCTTCTGATACTCAAAATCACTCTGACTTGAATAATATCTGAATATCCAATCAGTCAAAACATTGTAAAATGTATCCTCATCTATGACATCCTCTGCACTCATTTTGGGATTCCATTTTTGCAGTTGGAAAAGTTTGCAAACGTTTTGTTTTTGAGCGACTACAGCACGACCCTGGTTTACCCAGAGGTGGAGACTAGAAATCCAAACTGAAATAGCCTTTAGTTTTTCTTTGCCCCCAACATGTCAAATGATGACGCTGGTGCTGGATGAACAACAGATTTTGCAGCTGCGCCCCAGAGACCCCAGAGAGAACATTAAAAACAACTGTTGTTTTTCACAATATATCCCTAATTGGGGTGAAAATCGACAACATGGTTCTTTAACATAACTCTTAACTCAGTTTTGACCAATTATAAAGTTACTGCTTTTCTGTTTCAACTGACATGTTGGTCCTGTTAAGTCCTGATACACTAAAGCCATCCTTAGTAACTTTTTGATATTTGGTGTTGATTTGATATTATTTATCTCCAGAGGGAAGACTAAAATTAAATCTGGGGTGAAATCTGGCTCTCTAAAAACAGTGTCTAAACAACTGTCTAAAAACAGTTGTAGAGCAGAGTTGATGATTCAACCAGAGGAGAATGTTTGGCTGTCTGCATCCTCCTGAGGCTCACAGTACAGGTAGCAGTACCAAAGACAGCTGATAAGGGAAAGCAGCTGTTAAAATTTGAAAGAAAAGAGAGAAAAGAAAGAAGATTAAACAAATAAAATAAGATAAAGGTCTATAGGCCCCGTGTGTCAGTCTAATCCTTTTCCTTCTTCTGGCTTCTAAACACTTAAAAATGCATCAAGCTCTCATATATATAGTTTTTTCCCCCACCCTGATGTGATTAATGAGACTAAGGGGAATAAACCAATTTTTTTTTCTAAAGACCATCAAAAAGACACTGATATGCTGAAACAATTATCCTCATTATGCTGTTGTTTGTTCTGCACTCCATCCAAAAGATATTCAATATCACAAGCTTTTGTAAAATAATCATTCAAAATAACACATAATAACACAGAGCTTCTTGGAGGTTGATGAAACGAGAAAGCAGAGCTTCGAGTTTTCTCAAGACTTTGCGAGACAGTCTGAGCCGTAGAGATGTTCATGCACCTATTTCAAAGCCAGCAAGAAAAAAGAACATCTATCAGATTGAGAGGTCAGTCATTACAAAGTCTCATAACTACACACATACATGTTCTTCAGGTGTACAAGTGAGCATCCTGATTAATCAGCCATGAGCCAATGTGTGCTGCTCACATTCACAAAGCTGCTGATAGTAGAGACTAAACACACTTAAAGAATAAATGAAAATGCATGATCCTATCATTATGTTGAAGTATGCATGGCATTGCAGTGTGTATGTTTTTCATTTAGTGGAGGTCAGGGTTTAGTAGAGTGGGGGTCCCATTCATCTGAAGTGCGTGACACTGGCAGAGCTGAAATCCTGGCTGGATCTACAACACTGGGGCTTTGTGGCTTAAGTGGATGATGGTTGCGCAACAGGAGATGTAGAGCTGATTCCTACACAGCGTCAAGGAGGCTGCATTGGAAAAGTAGAGCCTGTTTTTAGGGGCAGCTGTATCAGAGTGTACATCATTGCAGATAGGAATCTGGACCTTCTTTACTCCCAGAGCTGTGGTGATGCTGGGCCTGCTCTTAGTGGACACATTTATCTGTCTCTTCCAGACAGCCAGCACTGTTCTGCTTTAAACTACAAGGCGGGTGTTTTGCAAAGTGTGTTGTGCAGGCATGTCTGCAGTGATGGAGTCTGATAGGGAAGGAGAGCCACAAAAGGTCCCTAAACTTCCAATGTAGCACTTTTATTTCCACTGTCATGGCTCAAAAGAAAGTCAACTGTAAAGAAGTAGCAAAATGTACCAATAAGAAAACAAAAAAATCTAACTACAGTATGATCAATAACTTTGGTAACACTGGTCATACACTTACTGATTACTACTGGTACTTATATGTAGATGCAGTGGAAGATATCAAAAGTAATCATGGAATAACATATTTCACAATTACAGTAGGCTACCATATGTTTTATATGTCCCAAATATTTTATTGGTACCTGATTTGTTTATCAAAGTTATACTGCAAATAAAAAGTTGGATAAACATGTTTATCCCATACCATATTATTAGTCATATTTAACATATGTGTCAAATAATAACTGCAAATGCATGACTGTCAAAAACAGGGCTGATTGAATCAGCACACATTATCAGTCACACACCAATCACAGCCATTCTCACAACAAGGCGGTCCCTTTAAATATGACTCCCACCAAACCTGATTTTACTACACCAACACTGTTACTCATGCAGCTGCTGCTGGCAAAGCTTGCCTCCACCACCCTAGTCTCCACCTTTCTTGTTCAGGGTAACCCTAACCCTAACCCTAACCCTAACCCTAACCCTAACCCTAACCCTAACCCTAACCCATCATGGCTCTAGGGTCAATCTGCAATTCATGTCTTCTTTCGGCCCACTCTGGGTTTTTTTGCATTGCGCTCCCTGTTTTGGCTCAGCGTGCTGCTCGCTAATCCAGGGAGCATCTTAGAGTGGAGCCTTCAACGCCAAGCAAAACTCTATTTCCATTTGTCGCATTAAATTGTTTAATCTATGACCACAGTGTTCCTGACTGAACCATTGTTTTTTTAATTTTGAATTTTTTTTAATCATCTACCCATCTATTCATTATCTATACCTGCTTTCATTTTCAAGGTCATGAGTCAGTGTATCACTTAGTTAATAATATGTCAGAAAATAGTGAAAGTTCTCTATCACAAAGTTGCATTTCATTTACAATGCTGTGTCTGGAGCGAGATATGAACGATGGTCTTGTGTCAAACCGAGGATTTGGACACCGATGAATCCTGAAAAAGTAGATGTGCAGGCCATTTACAGTGTTTGAACAAATGTTTAGTGCCGTAGTCTAACTGGTGGGAAGCATCCAAGCTAATGTCTTCACATGTCTTGTGTTGTCTGAGCAGCAAATCCTCACACTGAAGAAACACAAACAAGATGTTTGGCTTATGTCAAACCACCAATCAATTACCAACTAGTTGTTGTAGCACACTCCATTAGAAAAACATGTGTAAAAACCCAGGAATAGCATGTTTTTCCTCTTAAGATATATGGAAATGATCTAAACCACTTGTGGAACTCATGTTTAATACATGTAGAAATCATTTGCAGCACATGTTAATCCCCTGCACAGTTTCAACATGTAGAAACCATATGAAATACATGTAAAGCATATACAGTATGCTGACCCTCTGAACACCATATGGTATCTGAAAACCACATGTGAAATCCATGTGAAACCAAAGCTGCTGACAGAACTGTAGTATATACAGTATGGTCGGTCCTTCAGTGCAGTGAGAGGTGTAAGTTCCAATTAGTACTATTTAAGAACTAGCAAGAAAGCTGAGTATTGCTAAATATCTCCAAAGAGAGAAAAGTAATGGGGCATGAGGATGTAACAGGCAGCTTTTTCAATAATACAGTTTCTTGTTATCATCTCAGGATCCTTTTTTTAAAAGCCAGTCACAAAATGGCATGTTTAGCCAATCCTCGATTCGTATTATCTAGTTTCATAAAATAATTTTAACTCATTTGCCAACGAGCTTTTGCCAGTGCTTTTGATTGCATCTTATGGCAATCATCAGTGAATGCAGAGTATCTGTAGGTCTTGAAAAGCAAAAGAACATTGAATTCAGTCCCCTAGATAGACCTTAGAAGGTATTAAATAGTCTTATATTATTTACAAAGGTGCCTGCTTGACTGATGATGGGGGGTTTGATGGTTCCCTTTTTTGGGATAAGGTGAGGAGGTTTCCTCTGTGAATATAACAATGTAAAGGTTTATGTAGTTAAAGAGTAATAGATGTTCCAACTTATGTCAAGAATGTCTCCATAAATCATAGGGTTATGAAAGCTTATTGTGTAATCTGTAGACCTCAGCTAACAGGAATAATTAAAGGGAAACTTTGTTATTTTAACCAGAAACAGAAGTTTTATTGTTCTTCAAAGCCACCAGATTCTACTAACAAAAAAAAACAATCATTTTACCCCACAGAATGCAGGATTGCTGGTCCACAGCTGCCTCATTATATGTCTCTTAAAACACCAAACAATAATATAAACTAACTGTCCATTGATAGACCAGCAACTCCTATGCTATGCAAGGTAAAATGACTATTTTTGTCAATAGTGCCTGGTGGGTTTGAAGAGTAATAGAGAAATAGTGACTCAATTACAGTAACGTGAGTTCTTGTAATTTGTTACTTCCACCTCTGGACTCAACCAAGATTTTATGCAAAGGCAGACCTATGTTCTCCGAGCCTAACACTGGAGCATCTGAACCCACAGCAGACTCATTACTGAGTGGCAAAACTCCCTCCAGAATGAAAGACTGTGCAGCAGCAGCAGTATCCCACATCATCTTCACAGGAAGACAACACCATCCATAATGAATGGAGAAAAGTCTACCAGGACACTGGATATTTCATTTGACTCTACAGGTTCATTCCAAAGTTTTTGTCAAGTTTGTTTACTAAAGCTTTTGGTTTACATTTTGCTATTTCAACACAGGACAGCTTGCTACAATATGCCCCTTCTTTTTTATAGAGGAAACACATTATATTCTAATTCGAATCTTCTTTATCAGCCTTAACATCAACCTCTAAGGGACCAGAATGTCTGCCACCCTGATACACCCCAGCCAAGTTTTTAACACTATCCTTCCCATTTAGGCTCTCAAAATTGCTTATTGCCATAACTGAAAGGGTAATCCCCAAAAAACGGCCTTATGAATGAGGACAAAACAGCAGTTTTAAAAACATCACAAACCTAATGTTCATTCAGAATCTATGGGAGAGTTTTTGGACACACATTGAAAAAAGTTTTAAATCAGCTTTGACAGGATCCCAAATTATATTTCAACCCTCTGATACAGCTTGTTACAAAGAATGCCAAATATAATAAAGATTGACACATTATTCACTCTTTCCTTTTCCTTTGAGTATTTCATAAACTGACCAATCACAAACCAGCAACCTCTCTGCATCGAAGGACATGCCTCTGAGACAGCTGCTCATGTTTGCAGCCACACTAAAGATTTACCTGACTAGTCCTTTATTGGGAAAAAGCTATCTACACTGCCAGCTGCCATGAAACTCAAGAGAAGAAGAAGATGGGGCAAGGTTATATATACTAGGGAATATGGTGGATAAGGAGTAAATTTAGTCCAGTGCCAATGTTCTTGTAATGTATTTAATACTCAACAAGTTTGTGAGACAAATCACCTGTGAAAACATTGGCAAGGCATCAGCAAACAAGTTGCAGATTCAAATACATCATTAGCAGAGTCTTGTGATTGGTTTGCTTGCTCCATGTGAAAGCAGTTGTCAGATGGACATAAACCTTTTACGTACTTGTGCCTGCAATGCTACACAACACAGCCATACCTGTATTTTCCCTGAAATGTTACAAGGTCTTGAAGTGGGAAATTGGCAGTACAGATTTCCCCGAATATCGATCCCTGCTCCCATTCACAGATGACCCAATGCAGGAAATGTTCCTGAACATTCAGGGATAGACTGCATGTGCAAATGGAGCTTGGATGGCTATTTTAGTCACCTGTAATGGGAGCTCCAATGAAAAAAGAAAAAAAAAAAGTTTCAATTTGTGAGTTTGATCTTTTATTTTTTCTGATCACTACTTTACTGCAATGTTTGGCTATGAGTGAGAAAATAGGTAACTTTCCAGGAAACATAAGTGTCAGTGACAAATAAGGGTTGGCAAGATGAGCAATTAAAAAATATGTTTAAAAATAGTTTTAAAAGCAGCATCAGGTTTATTAAAATGTACATTTAGTATTTTTGTTGGTTTTATATCATTTGAAATGACATTTGCACCATTTTTTTTTAACCAAAAGTAAGACTGAATGCTCCTGAAAATGTCAAATGGTGTAACCACAAAAGAATGATTTATATTCAATATTTTATCCACCTACAGTGTATTTAAGTGGACTTTTACTAATAATTACTACTTTTTTGGTTTTCTTTTTTGGTTCCTGTCTGATTGACACGATTCCTCAGATTAAAACAAATATTTAGAACAATTGTATTCCATTACCTTTATTTAATATAAAGTTATAATGTAAGATCATGCCAAACTAGTTGATATGGTGTTTTATTGAGAATTTACTGTTTTTAAGCAAGTTGAATTATTTGCTACGTAAGTTTTTATGGTTACACCACTTAGACATTTTTACCATAATCCTCTAGTATATTCTCTCAAAATGGATTAAAAGCAGAAATTTGATAATGGGTCCACAAAAAAAGAATGTGTTCAAATTATTCATACGTTTATCTTCACATTTTAACCCTTTAAATTTGACTAAACTACATGGACACAAAAAAACATCACTGACACATAAACACAGAGTAAAGTGAGGAGAGAAAATGAAGTCTTTCATGTTTCTTTCAAGCAAAAATATTCACATGAAGTAGTTTGTTTTCTGGGTGTTGTGTTAAAGGCCTCATGAAATTAAAATACATTTTCCCAGTTTTAATCCTGCGGTAATCGTTCATTTATCTCTTGGTGAATGCCAAATTCAACAAAAAGTGTTTTTAAATTAAACTCCCTGTTGCTCCTCTTCCTGTAAAGCCTTTTAAAATGTCTGATGACTCATCTTGCACTCGGGCGTTTACAAAAGTTCAGCTAAATCAAATGTGACTTTGGTAAGTAGCTAGCCACAACTATCATATAATACTGCACTTCACTGTTTGTGGGCTTAGAGTAAACAGAGCTCACTTCAATGAGCTCACTTTAAGACAGCTCAAAATGAAAAATAACAGTGATGTCTTCATTATGTAATAAAAGGCGTTAGTGTAAAGATTACAGTCAGTGCCGCCAGACTGTTGCCACACCTCCCATCACATCACCTCCCTGCATTGTGTCCCAACCTCATGGGTAAAGTGGAGATGTCAAGAGACATAATAGCCTGTTCATAATAAAAGTATCTTCAGTCTCTTCAGTTGAGAAAAGGGCGTCCAGCTGTTGCAGGAGATATGATGTTACCTTCATGAACACTGATGATGTGTAAGTAGCTGAAATAATCATGGGAAAAAAAGGTTTTTTAAATGATGTGATGGTATTCAATTTGAAGACATGTTTTACAGTCTTGTCTTCCTCCTTTTTCTTCATGGAACTGTGTGGATGCTAAGCCGGTACAAATGAGACAATAAGATAGTGGGGAATTCACAAAGGGTAATATGCCCCGCAAATTGCACTGCCAAACAAATAGTGTCATGGTGCATCTGTTCCATTTACATGTAGGTAAATAAGGTAATATTCGTACATTTGGTGTAAACTTGGCCCCTTTTTAAGCAAATAAATATTGTTGCAAAAACTGTCTAACTAAACAAAGACCAGTTCTAACTGCCACACACGATTAGAGGTGGAGATACTGGCATCTTCAGAAAGTTGGTGTTAATTGGCTGTGTCTCAGAAGGTAGAGCGGATCGTCCACTGATCGGATGATTGGCGGATGATTCGATTCCTCGTACCAACGGTGTATGAATGTGTGTGAATGTTAGTTTCCCTCCTGATGAGCAGGTTGACACCCTGCGTGGCAGCTCCTGTCATCAGTGTATGAAAGTGTGTGAATGGTTGAATAAAATAAAATAAAATGAAATGTAATCTTGAATCTAGACATGTAGTGTAAAAGTGCTTTGTGTGGTCAAAGGACTAGAAAAGCGCTATATAAGTACAGTCCATTTACCGTTTAACTGTGTGTGAATGCACACAGCCTCTTTCTCAGTTTGGAGACACACTTATTGTTTCAGCTGCTGTGTTGCTGCAGCCAGATGTGACACACAGCCAGCTGTGGACAGCAAACAGAACATCAGTACTGATGTTTCTGAGAAATGCCAGATACAGTCATTGACACCCGAAAAACATTATTGTAACATTCATATATTAATCTAACATGTTTCAGACCTGCCTGAGTCACATTAATAGCTGCATTTTCACATTTGACATTTCAGTTGACTAAAAAAAAGACACACAATTTGAGTTTTTTGTACTCTCTGCATTTGTCATTATGGACCAATCCGTGTGTTGAAATGTGGAGAAAGGCCCCAAACACTTGGAACCGTTCCTCACTCAAACAGATGCAAATTAAGAGCAAATTGCAGTCTGCTGCAAAACTTTATGGGCATGTTTGCACCGGCATATCATTAGCACAACATCTTTTGTGGATAGGAGCTTCAAACAGGGCAGATTGTCGGTGCAAATGCTGCACATTTCACAGTGCTATTAGTGGGCACAATCCATTCTTTGTGGATTTGGCCCCTGGTGTAACTATGTTTGCATGCATGAGCAGAGAGAGATTTTGATCACATAATTAGGGGAAATATGCAAATATGGATGAATATGGACAGTAGACATTAAAAAAGCTTAAATGTTTGGGAACTGCTCTGTCTCTGCTGTCATTGGCAGTTGCCATGTTTTGGCGAAGGTGTTCCTATTTACACTTTTATGCATGCAGGCTGAAAATAGCATTGTCTGGAACCAGCACCAGGGTCTGTGTTGGTGTGTGCATGTTGCTACATGTACAGATGAGGAGATGAAAACACTACATCCATGGGTAAGAAGGCTTATCACACTCTGAAACACAACACGGCTGTTTATAATAGCATGAGAGAGATCACATTACAAAGTACTATACCTGGAATGTGCTCTTACACATATTTGATTGGCCAGCACAACGTTTTTCGGTAGGTGTGGTTTTACTTTGTAGCAGAATGTGAACCTTGGGTCTGTTACCAGAGCCCAGGAACCCAGTTGTGTCATTGCGGTGTTTTCAATGTGATTCAGTATTATGATGGAGAAGTTTGTGTAGTATAAGCAATACCACAGTGTAAAAATACTTCATTACAACTACAAATCTTGTATTGAAAATGTTACTTGTGCAAAGGTACAGAAGCAAAAAAATAAGTACTCAATGGAGAAAATGTCTCCTGAGTTGTACTGTCATATATTTTCATTTGTGTCAATAGCATTTTGCTGTTGTTACTGTTTATTGTTGGTCAAGGAGCTAATTTGAACTTTATAGCTGTAACAGTTTAGTCTGTGTTTCTTGCTTAGAAGAAGAAGACGACAAATCAAAAACTCACAGCCATTCTGAGTAGATGAACAGTCACAGTTTAGCATTCCTTTTGTGAAACTTTAAACTTACCTCAGAATATAATGTTATGTGAAACTATCTGATACAGGTAGGTGCTTGATGTCCACTCCCATGATGACAACCGAAGAGTGCAGAATATTATCTTGAGTTGAGAGGGGGAAATAATATGTGTCTATTCACAGCATGTGCCGGCCCCTAACTATAAGCTTTATCAAAAAGGAACGTTTTAAATGGGATTCTATTTCACCCGCTCTGGCCCCAGGAATACATTTGACTATGGCCGCTGGTGTTACTAACTTGACATTTCTCACAATGGAGCTGCCATTCACACTCACATACACACCTACAGGCAGTTTAATCTAAAATGAACCTAACCTGCATGTTTTTGGTCTGTGGGAGGAAACTACCCAGAGAGAACCCACGCAGACATGGGTAGAACATTGCAAACTCCATTCAACATACCCAAGATCAAACTAAATGTGAGTTGTGAGTTGTTCTGATGTTATTTCAATTCACGGTGGCACTGGTATATTATTCTGTAACTGTACATGTACCTTTCCCACTTATGTTGTTTTTCCTTAATTTGTGGTTAATTACACTTCACTCTGGAATCCTCTGAGGGTAGTTTTATAATTAATGAAGCTCAAAATAAAGGAGTTTGTCAAGACATGCAGAAAGACAATACTGTGAAGGATGGACTGAACTCTTTTAGAAAAGTAAAACCATGTTTGACATTCTCTGTGCATCCACTGTTGCACTGTATTCTTCAGTATGTGATGGTGAGAGATCTGATAAGGAGGACTAAGATTACAGTAGACAAAATAGTCAAGTTGATCTTTATGATCTTTCTGTGATGCAGAATATAGGGGCAGCTAGAGCAACGTAAAGAACGAGGTGAACCAGAGAAGACTGGAAGGGCAGAGGTCTAGTGAGAGCATTCCTGAGGGATGAGTTCAATGTGATGCAATCGCCTACATCTGAATGGGTTGTGTCATATGACACTGCTATAGTCACCATAGACAGAAACGTAGGGTATGTACATGATATAAAAATGCCATTGAAATAATTTTGCTTCTATGAATTAATGAAGAAGGAAAGATTAGTGACCGGATAATCAGGATTCATTGTAGTGTGTGCTGCAGGCTGCGGAATGTTTTATTGTTCTTCTTTTGTCTCCAAATTTGTCTCCAAAGAGAGCATCCCCATGGCCTGGTTCAGACAAGATGTGGAGTGGATACATTTTAGGATTTATGTCACACATTGCCTGCCTACATTGCCTAAATTGTACATAGAGTTTATTGCTCTTTGATGCTGCCATTCCATTTGTTGCCCTGAAGGCAAGCATCACATTTTTGAACTTGATGCAAGCCCTCACCAGGAGCCAGTGGAGGGAGATGATCAGATGTGTGACATGGGCTTGTTCCAGTTGGTTTAACACCAGATGTGCTGTTGAACACCAATGGTTACCTGGTGTGACCTGATGTGACAAATGCAAATATGAAAGCTGCAGCCATCAAGACAATAGCATGAAGCTAAGTTGTTTTTTTTTAGCAGGCTAGCATTGCTGAGCTCTGTCTGCAGCTGTCTCACCACATCTGGCCACATGTGGACCTCCGCTATGCCAAGCTCCAGAAGAGGAACATAGATTCAGTCCATATCAGTGGCTGCATCCAGCAGCTCCAACAGGACATATAAAAGATCAGGTAGTAGCTGCATTCCTGTTAATATTGTAAATTGTAAAAACAACTTGTAAAAGACATAACTATGAATAAAGTGTAAAACATGAAAATGCATAAATGCAGGATATGAAATTATGGATTATGTTTAAAAGTAATATTGAGTATAACAGTTGATTTGGGGTACATTTAATTATTAAAATAAGAAGTTAAATAAGTTATGCTTAATCACAGCAGTGTATAGTGCTTAATTCGCCATCTATTGTCCTGTTCAGGTATTGCAACCATTTATAGATTACAGTAAAATCAGGACTTATAATATATATGGTGGTGTCTCTTTTTAAGCATATTAACGTATTGGTAACTTTACTTTAACTGTTGGTTACTTTAGGTGATGTGAGTGAAATGGATATTTTATCATGTCTAATTATAATTTTTTATTCCTCTCTCTGTGGGTCAGAGATACCATACTGGGACAAACCAGGGAACACTTCTCCTTTATAAACTACCTTGTTAGTGCCACCTTGCTGCTGGGGGACAGGTTTGAACAGTAACAGATGGTAACACCTTGAAGGCCTACCCGATGCTCAGTGGAAGCAAGCTGAAGACAGAGTTTAGTCTTATCTACAGCAAGGACGAGTTCTTGCTGTAGATAGAGATAGAGAGCCTGTTGTGGTGCTGTGGATCTATTCCAGTTGTTTATGGAGAAAACAATCTTGAAGAAGTCTTTTCAGAGACTTTCCTAAAGATCCTCATCACCACACCCATGACCACAGCGGAAGCTGAGAAGCGCTTCTCAACCTTGAAAATAATTCAAACTGACTGAGATGACTGACCTTAACCAGAGAGTCATTGAGACGTTATGTTCAAGTAGTACTACTGGCTATGTTTCAGTATGTGTTGTTTTTAGATTGGTTTTCCTTTCTTTCTTTTTTACATTTTTTTGCTGCGGTATGAAGTGGTGCTACGGTTTGTTTGACACTTAACCTTGAGGCTTTTTCAATAAGAGTCAGCTAGAGAACCTAGTGGCTGTTGCTGGCATTGCAGTTAAGGGTTCTACCACATTGGCTCATGGAAACAACACAGTAAGTAGTTATTTAGTTTGAGTTTAAGTAGTTTGATTTTATTAAATCAACAACAGGAGAAACAGTAAAAAACAACACACAAGAGTCCAAGCCTCAGAATGCCTAGTCTAAACTGTTCACCTTCTCCTTTAGCTCTGTTTTTGTTCTTACCAACTCCTGAAGGAATGCTCCACTATGGTCTTTTTATAATAAATACATGACAAAATTGAGACACTGGTCTTGCCTCAGTGATTGGACCAATCAGAAAAAAGTCAGTCTTTAGTGCTTCATCGTGGAATAATCATAATCAATATGGTAGATTGGTCATTCAGTGTATACGAAGTAGGCTACCTCTGTGGTGATAAATAATAATTCAATAGAATTTTAGGTCAGATGATCAAATGGCATCTACAGTACCACAGCTGAGTGTGGCATGCTGGGAAATCTGTCAAACATTTCTCCAGACAGAGAACCAGAGGAAGTTTGGCTGGAAAGTGTAATCTGTATGATGTCACTAGATGCAGAACTACAGCACCACAGCACTCTTTAAAATGTCCTCCACATGCTGTTTAGTGGTTTGGTACAATTTTCCTATAAATCTTTTAGATAATTCATTTCCATCCTTTCTATACAGACACAAGACCACCATTCATTGCCTATGCCATTTGTTTTTTAATTTTTTTTAATAAATTGGTTTTATTAGGACTTCATTTCACAATACAAATCTTTTTGATAGTTGATGTTGATGATGAGTTTTATATTTGTGTAGGAATAACAGACAACACAAGGATATAACACCTACACATACAAAGAAAAAGAGAAAAAACAAAAACAAATAGCCTTCTTTATTTCATCCAGCTTTAAGGAAAGACATCAGATCAATGTGCACAGGGTGTTGTATTGGGGGCTTGGACAACTTCCAGTTTTAGAGGATACATCTACGGGCAATCAAAGAGGCAAAAGATAGAACATTTAATTTTATATGTTTGTATGTGTGTCTCTGTGTGTATTAGTGTATGTGTGTGCATGCGCGCGCACGTGTGTGTGTGTGGATAACAAGTTGGCTAAAGGTCCTATTTGGAAATTGAGAAAAATACCAAAGTTCCTGACCAACAGATCACATTTGCTGACCATCAATTGATTGGGAATTTCCACCATTACAGCAACAATGTCAACTTTTGGCCTGCATTATTATGAGTCAGTGCAGAACTAAATGTTAGAGATGGTGACCGGAAGGTTGCTGGTTCAATCCCAATTGTGGCGTGGTTAAATCTGGAGGGGGAAAGTGAAAGAAGAGGACTTGACTTTCCCTCATTCCTGCTGCTGATGTGCCCACAAGCAAAGGTTTCAACTGTTCTAGTGGAGCTACTTTGTGGCAAGCACTGCCACACACTGTGGATACTCTTTGCAGCTTGAGTTTATGAGTAGCATGAATAATGAAAATAGAGTTTTAATAATGATAATTATAATAATACATTTAATTAGTACCACACTTTTTTATTCATAATGAAACTTAATTTCATTCATAGTGAAACTTAAAGTGCTACAAAATACAGTAATTACACACTTGTGAGCCTTAAGCCTCAAGTGTGTGTGTGTGTGTGTGTGTGTGTGTGTGTGTGTGTGTGTGTGTGTGTGTGTGTGTGTGTGTGTGTGTGTGTGTGTATCAGGTAGACTTCCACTAGTAATTGTGCTGTTTTCTGTAATACTAACATGGCCAGTGGGGGCAGTATTGGTTGCAGAGTGGACAGAGTTGGGGGGCAGGCTGAGGAGAAACCAGCACCTGATTCTCATTAATCCTCTTACATGGATGTGTTGTTGTTTTAAAGGGTGGTGAAGCCTCAGATGATGAGACCAAATGAAAGCACAGTCAATACATGAGTTTTAAGAATGACGGAAATGGAACTGAATGGGAAATCCAGAGCAGCAGTGATCTGTGCTGAACTCCTCCCTGTCATATCTGTTTCTTTGGTTTTAACTAAACTAAACATAAGCATTTTAATTGCGGTTAAATTTGAAAAATTCTCATCTCCATAAGGAATAATCCCACAACACATAGCCAATATTTCTGTAGCAGCACCATTGATCACAAAAATTGTGAAAACCAAAACCAGATCCTGCTGTGCTTTTATCTGGCAGCTTACTTCTCCTCCTTCATGGGGAATTAAAAGTGGTGGCGTCCTGCCAGGAGAAGCAGTAGTGTTACGCCATGTGGCCTGTGAGGATGTATGAGAGCCAGCACCAGATGCACATTGCTCTTTGACTTTGTGTGGACGAGGATGCAATTTACAATCTCTCTGTCTACTGGGTCAGTCTGGTAGGAGCCGGAAGATTTCATTATGCCATCATGGTCATTGATTAAAGCCCACCAGGTGGAGATCTAGTCATCAAACAAGTCAACTATAGCACTATATTGCACTCTACAAAGTGCTTTACATGAAAAAGAAATGAGTAAATGAGGTATACAAGACTCAGAGAAGACAATGTAGAAAACAGGAAGTATAAAAAAGTAACACAATATAAGATATGGCATCAAGTTATCAGTTTTCAGCTTTGACCATGGAAGAGTAAAATCAACCCTAAACATGTAAACATGACAAACTCAACCAAAATATTTGTTTTCAGTTTTATTTTGTTAAAAGCTTTGCTGTAGAGTTCTGGATCAGCTGACATCCAGACAGAGAAGGTTTTCTAAGGCAGGTGATCTAGATGTTGAGGTATGCCATCATAAAAGCATTGATGACTTTGTTTCAAAGCTTTAGATGAAGGCTTTGTAGGGTTGTGTAGTTGGATAAAGCAGGGCTGATTGAGTGATTTCACACAGAGCTCAAAGTGTTGTTTGGAATCAAAAATAATCCCAGAATTCTTTGCACTTGGTTTAACATTGATTGATTTTAGTGATGGTGAATTACATTTAGTTTCAGTTGTAGATTGCTGAGTGGAGCTGACATCAAGGTCCATTTTCTCAGACAGAGATTAAGATTAGTCCTAGACTAAATATCCATTGAGAATCAAGTTTATTCTTGAAGCAGCCTTGATCCCAGTCTGGGAAATCAGGTCCAACTGTTACATTGTGCTATACATCAGTTTTTGATTATATCACTTTCATTCAAAGTGAATTACAGCTGTGTGTCATCATTAATACAATGAACACACACACACACACACACACACACACACACACACACACACACACACACACACACACACACACACACACACACACACACACACACACACACACACACACACACACGCACACGGTTAACGTCCATTACAGTTTAGAGTCCCACTTCCTGTTTAATATTTGTGTATACTCACATTTTTTGTGCAATGAGGAATAATAAGCAACATGTCAGGTGTGCTCACTTTCATATGAACCTCCAGATAAAGTGATTTACATCATCTGACTGCTCCTGTTTCAACCCTCATTGAACCTCTTGGTATTAATGCTAGTCCAGCTGCCAAAGTCTGAGAGGACAGAGGATTTACAAGAAGTTATAACTAAATGGGTTTCCTTCAATTATAACCATACACTCAGCAATACTGAAATTTGTGAGCAGAAGCGAGAACATGTTGGTCTTTTATTTCACTCTGTTTTTTCCTTTCAGGCCACATCCACATGTTAACCCTGTGATTTATGGTTTGGTGAGGCTGTACACAACCTTACGGGAACCTCTACATACTCTACTCAGGACTCCTATTACTCACATTATTCACCCTGCTCTGTGTGTTTGTCGAAGAAAAGTCATCACGTCGTGACATTGTGATTTCTTTATTTTCATAAAATTGTTAGAATTTCCTACATCAATCAGAGCTAACAACAATGTGTTATCTATTATATAGTTTATTTAGTTTATTAATAGAATTTATTATACATTTATATAGTATGCTTATGCTTATTTATGCTTATTTAGCAACATCATTTAACTTGGTTTTTGTTGTTGTTGAAGAACTCCAGAAATGTGTCTGTGCTCACTGTTATAAAGGCAAGGCAGTTTTATTTATATAGCGCATTTCATACACAATGGCAACTGTGTTGAGAAATAAAAATAAAACCCAATACTAGTAAACACATACATACCCATTAAATATAAGGTTGCAGCATAAAATAATGATTTGCTTTAAAATCATTAAAAGGACATAGAGTGCAAATGAAAGATTACAATTTAAAGTGCTTTGAAATAAAGAGCTCAATCATAATCACAGGAGAAGAGAAGTGTTTTTAACCTGGATTTAAAAATATTCACAGTTGGGGCTGATTTCAGTTCTGCTGGTAGTTTGTTCCAGTTGTGTAAAAGCTGCTTCACCATGTTTAGTCTGAACTCTGGGCTCCACTATCTGACCTGAGTCAGTAGATCTCAGAGCTCTACTGGGTTTATATTCTACTAACATGTCATTCATGTATTCTGGACCTAAACCATTCAGTGATTTGTAGACCAGTAGCAGAACTTTAAAATATATTCTATAGCTGACTGGGAGCCAGTGTAAAGACTTTAGAACTGGAGTAATGTGCTCTGATCTCTTTGTTCTGGTTAAAACTCGAGCTGCAGCGTTTTGAATGAGCTGCAGTTGTTTAATGCTTTTTTGTGGGAGTTCAGTCAGAAGACCATTACAGTAGTCGAGTCTACTGGAGATGAAAGCATGAATCAACTTCTCCTGGTCTGTTTGAGACATAAAACCCTTCACTCTGGATATGTTCTTAAGCTGATAGAAGGCTGTTTTGGTGATAGATTTGATATGACTGCTGAAGCTCAGATTTGAGTCTATCAGCATAAAGAAACTGAAGCACAGTGTCAAACTGTTTTGTTATGTGATCTGACCACTGACACATATTGTACATGGTACATTGATTTATGGTTCCTGACGACATAAATCTGTCTTTGAGATTATTGGATTGTTGCTCAAGGCCTCAAATGTGCCCCGAAAGTGTCGACACTTCCACCAAAACACAGTAAGCCACAAGATGAATATGCTCACATCAGCTTTAAAAACAAGACCAGGTGTTTAAACCTTGAAAACATTCAACATTTATCTTTGAATTTCCCGCTGCATGATTTGTGTCTCACATTCTAGAAACAACTGTTTGAGATTGATGTCTTTGAGTCAAGGAGTTATCAGATTCATCTTCTATCTCTAAATTTTGACACTTGCCCCACTGTCCCCTTTTTTTTAAAGACAACATCTTTTTGGACCCTGGCTACATGGAGGTACAGTAAATCACTCCCTCTCTATGTGACAGAAGGAAAAGAGGGCAGACTGTGACTCAGTAAAGAGGCAGGGAGGGGCTGCAGACGTCTGTTGCACTGATACAAAACACACCATCCACCTCTCTCAAGGCAGCGACTGCCAAACTGGTTTTCCTCTGCTACTTGATACTCACTGCAGACAGTTAAGTTGTTAATGTACTTGCTGTCTTGTAAATGTCCGGTCTCTTTGTCTGTGTCTGTCCTTGATAATTCACTCATCTCATTTTTGTTTTCTCTCTCCCTCTCAAGCTCCTTTACAAACTCATGCTGTCAAATGATGATCTAAGGTTTGTCAGGTTCATTGATTAACCTTTATACATTACTGTGTCAGTGGAGGTTTAGGTCATTAATTGGTCTTTGTAAACTCAATTTGCTAATGGGTTGAAAGTTCAAGAAAAAGAAAGTTGACCTAGAGTTAAGATTGTTTGGTCAAACAAGAGTATTTCAAAGTAATGAATGAATAATTAAAAGAAAAAGTCCACCCTCAAACTGTACTGGGACCCTCTTTTCCAGTCAATTTGACAAAAGCATCAGAGAAGTGTGTGGCTATCTGTGTTGTTGGTGAGGGGAAGTCAGTGTATAACCCTGCTGTTATATTGTACATTTAATGTTACTGTTCATCAGGTCTGAATATTAAAGTCAATGTAATAAAGTTGAGTATAATATTCAGATTGTTTGTATTTTAGTGGCAAAGCCTTTTTATTACTATACTTCCACCACAGCTCAACAGGGAAACACTAAGAGGGAATGTGATGCTAAAAAGACTGTAAATGTGTCAGATATCACTTGATATGACTAACTCAGACTGATGAAGCTCAATAGAAGCTGATCATCTACTTTTAAATGACTGTGTGGACACACTGTGGATTTAGTCCTCCATCACTTCCATTGAAAGCACATGTGATGGAGATCTTTTAATAGTCAGTATGAACAGGAGGAATGATTACAGAGAGGAAAACCTCTTTACTGTTCATATGGACACACATATTAAGAAAAATTGTGAACCCGTCCATTAATCTCTTGTTGATTTGTCAGTTGGCGTCAATGAAAGCTACATTAGCTAGCCTGGCTTCATTCATTTAGAAACAGAACCTACAAAGAAGCCACTAATCCTATTAATAAATAATGAAGGAAAACAGCAGTTATTAACTGTCCTGCTCATGATATGATATTTTAATATATCTTATTAAAAAAAAGAGTGGATCATGATCTTGCAAATTGTTTGAGATAACGTCTGCTGTGATTTAAATTGAATGCCTTCAGCAATCTGTATTCATACTGAGCATATCATTTTTGAAATGCATATATATATATATACATATATTTATGTGAGACAAGTGATACATTGTTTACTGGGTGAGACTCTGCAGTTTTGAGTGGCAGCCTCATTCATTTTCTTGATTTCAGCCTCAGCTACAGCTACCTTAATGTTAATGACATGAACAGAAGTAGCTGAAGCCTACACAATTGAGGACTGAAAGACTGAAAGTTGGAATTGAATCTGAAATAATGTGGTACATTTAGGTGATTGAAAAGACTCATTGCTCTGTTGATGATATTGGACTGGCAGTCATGGAGTGATATTACAGAGACCTGAATACAAAATACAGACTCACCGGCTTGCTGAGAGCTCATTTATCAGCCAACAGTCAAGTCTCATTTTAGCCAATCATCAAATGATTGTTTAGATCAAATTTCACTCATTTTGAAATTTGACATTTGTAAAAACAACACAAATGTGTTTACTGTGAAATTTGATGACGTGGCCCATAATGCACAAAAATGAAAATATTTTAAAATGTTATATTTTGTATAGATGCTACACATTTTTGTCCATTGAGGCTGTTCTGGGTCAAACCTGACCCGTATCTATTGACATGTGTTTTAGTGAAATGAATAGTTATGTCACAGTCTGTTCTGCTTCTCCTTCCTGCTAATCAGCCACACCCACCTCATCAGTTAACTCTGTTCACCTGGGCTTCATCAATAATCACCTGGACTCTCATCTGCACCCCATCTGTAATCAAGCCAGTATATATACTCCTGTTGTCAACTCACTCTTTGCCAGTTGTCATTTGCATTTGCTTCATGCCAGACCTTCCAGCACTCAGTCACGGACTGATCCCCTGGTTTCGACCCTGCTTGCTCTTGACCTCGTGTCTTCCCCAGTAAACGCACCAGCCTTCTGTCCCTGACCTCGAGTATGGCCTGTTCCTGTTTACCTGTGCCTGTGTGGTGTCCTCCAGCTTCAATTCTGTCAGGAGAGCCCAGAACTTCCAGCTTGGTCAACCTCATGTCAGTAAGTGCTACTGGCATAGTCTTACCTGCTGCCAACTCTGTCTGCGATGACCCTGAGCCCTGCCTGTTGCCCTACACATTCTGTCTATACCTGTTCAGTTACCTTGTGGACTATAAAATAAAGATCATTTAAAACTGCTCACTGGTGTTCTGTGCTGCAACTGTGTCCTACCACCTCCACCCGTTACAGTACGATCTGGCCAGCCATGGACCCAGCGCGCAACCTCACACCAGTAAGCTGCCTGGACAGATTAGAGGGCATCCGAGAGAGACACACCATCCTAAATACCATTCGTGCAAAAGCCCAAACACAGACAATAACTGCAATGGCTATGCAGTTACAATAGTTAACGGCTGTAATCAGTGCACAAACCCAGGCTACTGGGCTTTGCCATATACCCCCTGCCCCTGTTCCTGCTGGCGTGCAGCTACTCCCTGTTCCTGCTGGCGTGCAGCAACCTCCTGTCCCGACCTCTGCTGACCAGCAGCTACCCCAGGCTCCGGCCTGTGTCTCGGACTCTTCCGACGAGCACTCTGCCTCGCCTGGTGCTAAGCCACCCCCGGCGCCTGAGCTCCCGGTGGTCCAACTCCTTAATCCTCTTGGGCCCAGTGTGTGGATGGGTGGTCTTGTATGCCGGCCTCCGGTGGGCTCCCTTCGCCGACGGCCTCTGGTGAGGTCCCGCCTCTGCCCCTGTCGACAGCCTCCAGAGGGGTCCAGCCTCAGTTTCTGCTTCTGCCACCGGCCTCCAGAGGAGTCCGGCTGCGGTTTTTGCCACCGCCGACAGCCTCCGGAGAGGTCCCGTCTCCGTCTCTGCCTCCGTCGCCGGCCACCGGGGGTTCCTGCTCAGATTCCTGCCTCTGCCGTTCGGCCTCCTGCCCAGCCTCCAGAGGGGTCCCGTCTTCAAAGAGGTTCCGCCATGCTCCTCAGTGGCTATCAGCCTCCTGCTTGACTAGGGGGCCAGGGGGGGGCCAGTATTACATTTATTCACGGACTGATTCCTTGGTATCGACCCTGCTTGCCTACAGTCCTGTCCTCGTGTCGTCCCCGGTAAACGCACCAGCCTTCTGTCCCTGACCTCGAGTATGGCCTGTTCCTGTTTGCCTGTGCCTGTGTGGTGTCCTCCGGCTTCGATTCTGTCAGGAGAGCCCAGAACTTCCAGCTTGGTCAACCTCATGTCAGTGAGTGCTACTGGCATAGTCTTACCTGCTGCCAACTCTGTCTTCGATGACCCTGAGCCCTGCCTGTTGCCCTACACATTCTGTCTGTACCTGTTCAGTTACCTTGTGGACTATAAAATAAAGATCATTTAAAACTGCTCACTGGTGTTCTGTGCTGCAACTGTGTCCTACCACCTCCACCCGTTACAAGTTAATAGTTTTAATAAGATGGTAATTATGAGGATTAGTTTTTATAATGTAGCAGTGAAGACTGATGGCTAAACAAATACTC
This sequence comes from Scomber scombrus, assembly GCF_963691925.1. Lineage (NCBI taxonomy): Eukaryota > Metazoa > Chordata > Actinopteri > Scombriformes > Scombridae > Scomber > Scomber scombrus. The sequence continues at coordinate 1,185,782 of NC_084976.1, read as the reverse complement.
TGCTCTCTGAAACATGAATCAAGGTTTAATCACATTTATTGATCAGTCAGATCCACTATTGATGCTTTCTAAACACATCTGAGTTTGGTATAGACATTTTTTTTGTATGAGGGGATTCTTAGATCTGGTCAAAATCGAGCATACTGCGAGGGTGTAGAATATGAACAGTATGTAAGGGTTAACTTGGTATATCTAATTAAATCTGCTGCAGGTGATGTTATATCAACAGATGAGTGACAGCCAGAGCTAAAGGTTAAAGGTAAGCCTACCTGAATTTTTTTTTTTTTTATAGTTCTCTTTGCTAATTAAAAGGAGACAAAATGTTATCAGATGTGTTAGCATCAAACCAGTATAAATCTGGGTATTCTGCCAAACTGGGAGATGGATCCAAAATGCAATCAGCCATTTGGACACCAACTCTAAAACAAACAAATGCTTGAGCATCACCTTTCACATTAAATAGGACAGTAAATTGATCAATGGTTGATTTAAAAATAGAGATGAGTGCAGCATTAATGGTCTGTTAATATGAAAGTGGGTCTTACTGTTGTGAAACAATGCTCTACACCATTTCAAACCACTTTATCCACATGAAAAACCAAAATTCAGCCTCCTCTCGGACAAAGTGTGCATTGTTCCTCCAACTGCTCCTGCACCAACAGTCACATTTCACTGTAAGTAAGGGTTTGAGATTGTCTGGCCACCTTCTCACGCTCTTTGATATTCAAATGAAACACGGTGCTGCACAAACAGGGTCTGAGACCGGGGGGGCCGAGGAGAAATCGAAAGGAATTTCTGTCACATGAACAGAGGGGCCCTGACATTTCACTGGGAGCGACGGGGAACAATGTGAGCACGTTGGTTTGAATGTCACGGTGGCTGTGGTGATGAGGGGTGAGTTTGAGATTGGCCCCGCCCTGCTGGATGTGGTGTGGTGGTACCAGGCCAGCATCACCTCTGATGACACCGACTAGTCCATCTCCTGACTCTAAGCCCCGGTTAGGTCTCACTGCAGCTGTAATGAAGTCCAGCACTTCTCTAGAGGTGGGACTGTGGACATTCAGTCTTTTAGTCTGAGCCATGACACCCCGACAAGCTTGTAAGTCCTCTGACTGGCGAAAGCTAAATCCCTTTTCAGTAAAAGGCATTAAATGGAGCTTTGTAAGCTAGCAGGATATCGACAGGATACTATCACTTTAGATCCCTTCCTGAGAGGCTGGGACAATAGCAGGATGAATTTGAAAACCGCACTTGGCCGAGAACGATCGACTTCCTTGACCAGAAAAGACTCTTTTTTCAGCATTGCCCTCCCTTTTCCTCATCAGCTCAAATTCAGCTTGGCTCAAATTGAAGACGACATGAATGATTACATTCATCATATCCCACAATGAGCATTCATGCCCGTCCTGTGACGTGATCCGCTCAGATAGCTGCGTGCCAGTAAGCGACGTGAGACTTCACCCCATCAGATCTCTGCCAACCGGAGCCCTAGCTGGTACCCCCCCTCCTCCTCCTCCTCTCCCTCCCCCTCTCCGGTGGCCTACGTGCAGACTGGCAGCATCTCAGCTCCAGCCTCTCTTTCTCTTCTCTATTAGATTCCGCATCCCCCCCTCCCCTCCCCTCGCTGTGTGAGTTAACATCACCCCATATTACCCGTTTTTCACCGTCACAGTGTTTAATACGTGCTCAGGCACAATTGCATTACAAATTCAAACACACACAAACCGACACTGGGAGCACACACACACACACACACACACACACACACACACACACACACACACACACACACACACACACACACACACACACACACACACACATTGTGGGAGAGCTCCAGCCACATTAATGGTAATTGTATGCAGGCTGTGTCACCGGCTGCAGAATAGTCTCCAGTGCCCATTCAATGTGTTTGAAAACAGAGCAGCTTCCCCTGACGATTCATCTCCTACCTCTTTTCGTTTGGATTTCTTTAAAAAAAATAAAAATCTCTGCATTCCTTTTTAAACTTGGCGAATTGAAATTTTGATCTTCTGTATGATGTCATTCACTATAATTTGTACAGTCACACAGGGTTTGCTCAGTTTTTGCAGTGCAAGGTTGAGGGTTAGGCTTAAGCTTGTGTTACCCTAGTTCCAATATGGATATGTATCTCTTTTATGTTTGTTTCTTATAATTACTGCTTAGTTGTATCCATTAGAAGCAACATGATCTAATAGTATCATCCAAGTTATGCTTTGGTTATGTTCCAAAGCAGTTTTGGACAAGAGTCACAATTACTCAGGCCACCAGAGGGCTCTGTCATGTGACAGTACATTTGACATTCTTTGCATTTGCTGAAATGACTGATGCTGCTTTTTTTTTAATGGGATAACCAAAATGTGATCAGATCAGCTACCTCCAGGTGTGGTCTGGCTCGCATTGTGATTTGATCCCAGCTAGGTGTAAAATGACAACTGTAGAGTTTGGTCACATTCTCAAGAACAACATCTGCTCAACAAGTTGAAAGGTCAGCTGAATGGGCCTCTTTCTGTTAGCCCAAGCTACCCATGAAAAAGCTACGCTCAAGCACTTCCTCTGCAATGGAAAAATAAGGGGGGCCCATACAGCAGCGTCTATTTGAGAGATCCTTATTACCATCCATACAGTATAGGTAACATTAGACCTATAGACTAGCCTATACAGTACACCAAAACATATCCTATGGATGCCCTCAGCTGTCTCTGTCTGTCACATGTTTGTCATGTGTCCCTCATGAGTATATTACCCCCGTTGCATATTGGGATCCTATCACAATGCAAGCAGGTGTAAATGTAAACGCCTGTGATCAGATGTCATTATTCAAAATAACATATCCAGATACACATCACACGTGAAATGACCAGGTGGAAATGTCACATGGAAATGATGAAAATCCACCACAGAACATAATACTGTAATAGAAGCCAGGCAGTTTGAAGGACCTACATTCACGGGCTGCATCTTCTGAGAGATCAAGTCCCTAAACTGAGACACAGCTTTAAATAAACAGACCTCAGATAGATGTTTTGCGAGTGTGACATAGTCACAGCTGTTTTTTACACTGCGCTTCAAATCCTTGAGGGATAAAAAAGAAGTTGAGAAATGCATCTCTATATTTTAAACCACTTACACCAGGCTTATTATTTGTTGAGTGCTGGAGCTGTTTAGGAGGGCAGAACTGAAGAAGAAAGCACAGTGTATCAGTTGCCCTAGTTTCGATTGAGTAATCGATTGTATATAAATATGACTATATGACTTACCGGTATGCAAAAGTGAAGCCAAAATCCTTCCTGGTAGCAGCCATCTTGCTTGGATGACATCATTTGGAGCCAGAATCTGTACAGTAGAATCAGGTGGTGAGTTGATGGCTCACTGAACACACCCCCTCACCCGTCCTGCCGCTGACGGAGGTTTGAGAGTGGCTATCACAGCTGTCAATCATGATGTCACAACCCCTTTTCATGGCATCAAATAACTATTTAAAAAAAAACTTTTAAAAAAGAACTAGGACAAAAATCAGTGCGTTAAGAACGTAAAATGACAAACTTTCTTTAGGAAAAATGTATTTGACTTGTATTTAGATTTTTTAGTTTGGCTCATGTCCCATCCACTAATATAGAGGGGGTGATATTTATGACAAATACTACAGCCAGCCACCAGGGAGTGGTAGAGATGTTTTGGCTTAACTTTTGGGGAGCTGTCATGATGTAAACCTTTATAGTCAGTTAATTACATCTGAACTGGTGATCGTCCAATAATCAGGTGATTGCTGCTCTTTAGAGCCATCACCTTGTGGGATCTACTGTGAACCATTTAAGCAGTCATCTGTTTACTGCTGATAACTACTGCTGCAGACACTTCTCAGGCTGCCTGTCCAACAGACTGTCTGATGGTAGTGTGCCATATTTTCAGGTCCTCATAAAACCTGTGACTGATTCTGACCTGAGAATAAGGATCCTCAGCATATAGCCTGCAGCTGCACTAACTCTCAGGAGGAGGAAGAAAGCCTTGGATAAAAAAGCTCCCTGTAGCGTTGAACTTTGGCTTAAATATCAACAGTCTGAGAAGATTATTGGCCCCACTGACAGGTTTATCACACATATGTACATGGGCCAGACTGGATGTGAGGAGGAGTTGTAACACTGGTGTAAGTCTGATCAAGTCAAGTATCAAGTATCCATTAAGACCCTAGTGTGTCAGAAGATAGACACTCAACAATGTTTATGCATTTCTGCATATAAAAAACTGATTAATCACACTGGGTTTGTTCTTGCTGAAGGTGTTGCTGGATACACTCATTCCTATGTCAGTAAAGAAGGACCTATCATACCTGATAGATGCCATATTTGTTTTACATAACATATTTACATAAAAAGATGAATAATGACTATGTGAAACTGGAAGATAATGGAGGTCTGGTCGCTATTCTTAATGGAATATACTGGAGGATAAGGCTGATGTTGTTTTATATTTATTTATTTATTGTCAACAAATCCCATGAAAGCAATGTCTTAATCCATTTATCAACACTTGTTCTGTCTGTGACACTCACTTCCAAGCCCACTGGTGTAAATCTTTAACAGCTCACATTGTTTCAATAAAAATAAAAAGACTCATTGTAATTTTTAGTAAATGTCATTGAAACAGTGTGCATGTTCAAGAACCTGTAAACCTAGTGTAACAGTGTGGCTCATGTCATGTTTTAAATATTTGGACAACAGTCGAGAGGAATAAGATATATGAGGCTCTGATACACAAGTAATACTTGTTAGTTGAGCAATTCATTAATAGTTTGGGTCTTTTGGTTGGATATTTTGAATGTAAAACATATATAGAATTTTTTATTTATTTATTTACTTTATTTATGGACACCTCCGCAGGTCGACATCAACAAAAAGCAAAATAAGATAAATAAAACACAAGACAATATAAGGACAAGACAGTATAAATATATACAGGGTTAAAACAGATAACAGACATTCATTCCGATGCTGAGTATTTTGTGTCACTTTGTGTAGGTTGGGCCAATGCCTTCATAACTTCAATTTTCGATTCATTTAACCAAACCATGAATCTGTACATTAACTTCCTTAACACAGCATGAAAGGTAGGGACATTTTTAAAAACAAACATGTGACTAGCACTCGTCCATCTTGGAAGCTTAAGAGATAAGCTTAAGCTTAAGAATGTGACTGGATGTATCCTTTAATTCTAATTGACCTTGAGGGCTTGGTATGCCAGTAGAGCACTACATAATTATAACATAGAGAAAAAACATACACGTATAATATAACTATATCTGCAAAAAAAAGATATAGTCTCAGTCTCAAAAGTCAATACTCAGGTAGTAGGGCATGTTTCCAGAGCATGAAAGGCAACACCACACACTCCTTATTTGGAAGGTCCTGAAATCACACGGAAAAGATGGTGCCAGTAAGATGTAACTCTGGGCTTCAGACCGGTGCCAGTGAGACCAATGGGTGATGTCACACTTCATTACATCCATCTTTATATAAAGACTATGGTCAGGAGGCTGCTGAGTTCATCTTGAATTAGTCAGCCCAAGTCAGTTCCAAATTTGATTTGTGGACACTTTGCATTGCTGCTAAATATGATTAAGTGTCATTTGTCCACAAGAGAGACATTCCTTAAATAAAAAGAAATAACTCAGATGCACATGATCATTTATGGAAGAATTGGTAACATCTGATGGAAAACCAATTGGTAATCAAGACTTTCTTTGCCTGCTTTACTCAGTGCTGGTTCTGGCTGTAGGTGGTGGTCTATGTCAGATCTGAACATCCTGATGTTGTCTGCTTCAGGTGTTCAGCAGCTGTCTGTGAACACTAGAAGGGCCACAGCCTCCACTGAGAGGAGGTCAAAGGTCATCCACATCTGACACAACAGACATATACAACTATCTGTTTTAATGTCAAAGAAGTTCAACATTTTGGTCATGTGACCAATGTGTAACTCTTAAATCGAGACTAAGTTGAGTTTGCCACACACACTACTCATGAAATTGAACTTTAACGTGCAAAAAACCACAGTTTGTCGTTCATGTTCAGCTTCTTTTAGTATCTGCCCATATGTCTGCTGCTCTGTGGATGACCTTCAGCTACAGTATCATGAATTGAATTATCCCAACGGTTACCCGGTGTGTTATAGTCCAACATACATCTGTAAGTAGGAGTAGATGGGAATCTATTTGCTGACTTAACCTTGGGGAAACATACTGGTCCAGTCAAACAGGCCCTTCTGAGAGAATCATGTCCAGATGCTGCAGCTTTTTTCAATTTGTTTTGAAGACTTTTCCCTCGTGTTTCCTCTCTTTAACACCAGCCTCTCTTTCTTGCCAGGCTCTTTTGATATAGGAGAATGACAGGGTGGAGCTAGGTGAATTTCCTACTGAAGTTTATAGCAGTAAGTATTTATCCCACGTGTAAATGAACAGGATTGAAAATGCCTACATTGTGGCAGCTTTATGTTTTCCGACGTCCTTACTTATAACTCACTTTGGCAATGCTTCCATTTGAGTGTCTCTAAAATTATGCATTGTCATGGTTCCTCCCTTTGGCTTGGCCTCCTTTGGGGGAAGTGTAATTCTACACGCTTACAGTGGTTCAGCTACATTTTTGCATTGAGTTTCCCATTGAAGGCTGAATAAAATGTGCATACTCAGTGAGTTAAACATGAAAGTGTGTGTGAGAACACACTTTCATGTTTAACCCTTTGAGTGCAGATGATATATATTTGGTGACCATATCAGAAAAATAAAATAAACAGTGGCTTGGACACAGTGACAGCATTACCTTTCTTATCTGACAGTCCCCTATAGATTTTGAGTGTAAAGCCTGTAATTTGTCATCTCCTTGTGAACAGGTGTTACACCAAATTCTTTCAAGCTTGGAATTCTGTTACCTAAATACCCTGCTTAAGTTACAATAATATACAGTATTTGTCTGTCACGTAATTCTCTTTTTCTCTACTGTTACTGGCAAATAAGTGAACTATGGCTCAGTAAACTCTCACGAAACCTTCAAAAATTAAAATGCATTTACATATGTGTCCATGTGAAATGGCAAGGGTTAAACAAGCAGAGACTTTGTTCAAACATACGCTTTATCATTCTTGACAAAACTTTAACTTACTCAAAACTCTTAATACTCAAAACATGTCAGCAAATTACCACAGCCACTTTAACAGTGTAAAATACCAACAACATACCTGAGAAACGTTGAGAAATAATCACAAGAGTCATAATGATGTTTCCTTACTGAGAGCATGTACTCAAATGATTTCCCCTGAAAATGGGAGGAGACAAAAGCAATCAATCTCAGAGTTATAGAGAGCTTTATGGATGTAGCTATAATGTTGATCTTATTATGATAACATAATAAGATTTGCTGGTCCATGTAATGGTTATCAGTTCAATTTTCCACATAGAAAATAGAAAATAAAAAGGAAATCGAAGAACAGAACTAAATTCAATTCTGTTTTTTTGTTGTTGTTGTTGACATTTTTTATAATGTTCTATTTTGTGGAATGTTTGATAGAAAAATGGAAAAATAGAAATAAAATAAAAGGTTTTATTTCAATTGCTTTCTTGGGCTGCCTGAGAGGGCGGGGTCTATGTGCCTGATTCAACTTACATGTGATTGGTTGGCAGGGGCTGCTTGTCTCGCTTACTGTCACGGCTGTATGTAAGGATTACATAATGTCCATAATGTTATCTGTGTTCCAGCTATCAGAGTGTCTGGATCTGTTGTGCTTTGTTGTCTTCCTGTAGCATACTTACCTAATCAATTCTGACTTTTTGTGCTGATTACCATCTTTGTTACTGATCTAATTTGTCCGGTGGTAGTTTGGTTATCCTTTCCTATTTGGTGATATGATGGTCTTTGTCCAGTTTGTAGTGTTATTTATATATAATCATATGTTTCAGCCAACCCCAGGAAACAAACTGGAATGGAGGAAGTTTTTGGCTGCTGGCTCCAGAGGCGGTGAGCCAACCCTCTTGTGAGGAACCCCCACATCCCCCTGAAACTCCATCACTGACTGTGTGCGGCCACAGGCCAAGTGGTGCCAATGCCAAGAGGGCTGTGTGTTTATGTGTGTGTGTTAAAGGAAAGGGGGGGGTCACTGACACGAGCCAGTTAGTGACATCCTTCAACAAGCCTGCTGTAGAGTTTGGGTGGTGGATGTCATACAGGGGCACCATGACATCAGCTGTTCACGCTTCGCTAGCACTAAGACTGGCATTGCAAAAAGGGTGACTGGAACTCATTGACCCAAAATCAGAACAGGGAGGCCCCACAAAACACACACACACACACACACACACACACACACACACACACACACACACACACACACACACACACACACACACACACACACAAAATGTTAGGATGAAAGGGGGAGGCCCATTTAATCACACCGCAAAGATACAGTTTGGTTCTTTTTATGAGAAATAATGTTGTGTGGGGTATTTGGGGTTGATAGATATAGATAGATATGATAGATACATATAGAGAGATAAATTGATATATACAATTGCATTAGATACAATTGAACTAGTATGCTTCCATAAAGACCTGGGAATCTATCAGTCAATGTTGTTGCCAGATAAATTGATGCTTTGTTTAATCCACAAATCAAGATGCAGAAGCTGTACAGATTTATTATTGCAATTATACATCTTTTTCCTGTAGTACTGTATATACTAATGTTTCATTTATGATGCTGACTACTTATGACAACTATGACATCAAAGAGGTTAGTTACAGTTTGATAGAGTTGAAAGTAAAACAAATCAAATATAAAATGAGTAAAGGTTTGATGTGTTTGTCTTTATGATTTGTTTTATCCCTGTATTATTAGTTTGGCTAAAGTTGTAAGTCCACAGTTGAAGTCAGCCACATCATTTATGAAGTACATGTATCATATGTGACACCTTCAGTATTTTAATAAATGCTACTTTTTACCTAGATTCAGGCAAATTGTTATTCTATCAGTTTAGAAAAAATGAGGATCTCAGACTCCTCCAATTGATACCAACTGTACATAGGTATCAACTCACAATCTCACAATCTAATTTTTGGGGGTCTCACAATCAAGCAGCATTTAAATGCTACTTGGGTTCTTTAAGATTAGGGTTTAATTTATACAGCATTTGCTCTGTTGCAAATGGACAGTGCAAACAGGTGTGTAACCACACAGTTGTAGCATCAGCACTGATATAACATCATTGTCGGTCCAGGCCGAGGCTGTGGTTCTTTTCAGAGACATGGACTTGATATAGTCTGTGCTTAAAATACCAGGCTGCTAATGAAAAAGGTCTCTGAGGGATGATTAAATGCTATAGATGGGTATTTTCATTTTAGCAAAATAAGACTGTAACAAATATCTGCTGAGAGTTAAATCTTGACTTATTCTTAGGCTAAAAGTTGTAAGTGGATCTATTTTTAGTTGTGAAAAGTGTTATTATGTACTAATTGATATATACTTTATGCAATAATTATATTTTTATTATATTATATTATATTATATTTAAAACTAGACTCCTTATACAGAACCACTAAGTAGACAAATTACATAACTCTGGGAGTTTTTGCTGACTTGGCAGGATGAGTTTAGGAATGGTAAAGGTGTGGGTGAGTTTACAGTCACTGGCAATGTGCCATATACCCCAGGATACTATATCATTTACATTCAGCACTCACTACTTCTGTAGCACAACTTGACAGGATGGGAAGATGCCATCTTTTGACCCTTTGAGAGTGTTCAATGACTTGCTTGTGCACTAGGGGGCGCTCTTATTTCAGGAAAACCCAGGACTGACCAGGTCACAGCAAGTTAGATCACTAGTCTACAACCAAATGAAAAAGGAAATCTCATAATGATGTGCATCAGTCTCTACTGGGTACTTGATTGAGTTTCAGTCATGTTTTCATTGGTGACTGGCTGAGGCAGTTTTTGTGTGCAGGTCTAACCTGACAGGAAGCAGCTTCATGGTCAGATTTGTGACTGGTGATTGCACACTGGCACCATGGAACCATTTAGCTCTTCTCTGCTCCTCTCTGATTTCACTGTCCAGTTCAGAAAATAAAGTTGAAAAGGAATGTTGTGGCAGACATCTAACCAACTCACCTCTACAGTATGAATACAATTGTTAGACTATATAACATGCTTGTCAAACACCTATGTAACTGAAGTTATCATATGATCACCAATGTTATGATCTATGACCTTTTTATGTTGTAACAGCATTGTTTTCTCTTAAATTGTCAGATCATGTGTTTTCTGTTGTGCAAGCAAAAGGAGTTTTATCAGTTATGAATCAATATATGAGAAAAGGTTTGTTTTTTATCAAGAACATGAGTCATATGATGAAACTGAAAAAGAGAAATGATACTTATAGAAGGGGAAGGGTGAAACTGGTGTCACACAGGAGTCAGGAAAGGTTCACACAAATGATCTGGAATATAACCTTTATTACATTTATTCTTCAAAGCGTGTCTTTATATACTGCTTCTGATGTGTATGTAATGTGTTGAAGTCAGATGTCTAGATTGAAACTTTTGTTCAATAGATTCTCCACGTCAGATGTCAAAGTGAGGAATAAATGGAACTCTGCTTATTGCTTTATAACTTAAAATAAAATGGGAATGTGTCAGATGTCCTTTGTATGTACATAAGTACCCCCCACCCCCCAGTTTTATGACCTATTAGTTGCAGCTGGTGCTTTTCCTGTCATTTTTTCCCTTTTTTTCATCATTTTTGTCAGGATGTTGCGCCACTTTCATTCATTTTGTTTGCACTCTTTTCATACATCATGTTTACACTATATTCCTCCAGTTTCTATTTCCTCTGATGTGTCTCCTGTAGAACAAACAGTTAACCACAGAAGAAATACATTGGGGCAGATGCATTTTAAGCCCTTAAGTCTGATTCATTATTCCTCTTACACATTAGAACTTTATCTCTCCTTGCTGACTTTTAAGGGCGTTCTCACATGTAATTCTCAAAACTTGATAAATAAGAGTTCAAATCTGACTTCTGATGTCAAACAATACCATCTCAGTCTAAACTCATACGAGCACATCATATTTTATTGGTGTAACAAATGCAGGTGCCCCACTTTTCTCCTGTTCCAATGAAAACTTTGTTTCGATATGAATATTCAATCATGCGGACCCCTCTCAAAGCTCAGCGTTGACTTCAGTCCCTGAAGTGATTTGGATTATGGTCAGCTGCTGTTCCAGCGTCACGTGTGATTTGCGTGATGAATCACCCTGTACTGCAGATTGCTGTTATTTTATTTTTTATTTTTTTTTTACCTCCAAATCTAATTTATTGCCCCCTGAGGTTAAACAGACTGTAACAAACTGTGAACAAAACAGCATGGGTCGATAACTTACTTTTATGTGTTGCAGCACACTCAGCTGAGACATATTCTCTTCCTCTTCCTATTTATTTTTTCCCAACATCATCCAATCCCTCACCACGCCACTGCCTCCACCCATCTCTTACGCACAAACATACTTTGAAAGGTCAACGTGACACAAGCTGCGGGATGTGACGTCAGCGATGGCTAACTCAACCATTTCTGACGGCATGTCGGATTGCGTATGTTTCATGTTGTCATGGTTACTGTGTACGGCCCAGTCCTGGTCTGTTTACCTGAGCTTGTTGGGTGACGCTGATGGCAGTGCATCAGATGGTGGTCAGCCAGCAGTTTGCCATTAGTGAGTGTCTGGCAGGCTGGTGAAGCATCATGCATGGTGCCTCTCTGCAAAAGGAAATAAGTTACGCACATTGGGTGTTATACAGCATCAGAAAAGAAGAGAAAAAAATAAGACGCTTGTTAAAAAGGCTCTGTTGTCCGGAAGTTCTTTTCTGGCTTGTCTGGTCTGGACCTGTCAGCTGGGCTCTTTAGGAAGCCAGTAAAATTCCACTAAAGACGCTAATTAGACTGTGGTTAACTTTGTGTGACACCCAAGTTTTACACATGGCTCTATATCCTTACAACTCCTCTGCTGTCTGCTCAGCCATACAACTGCTCTGGGAGGCTCAGGGAGACTGTAGGAAATGACAGTAAATCAGTCATGACAGTATGAATGTGTGTGTGTATGTGTGTGTGTGTGTGTGTTTGTGTGTGTGTGTGTTTGTTTGTGTGTGTTTGTGTGTGGTTGTGTGCACGTGCTTGTGTGTGGTTGTTTGCACGTGCTTGTGTGTGAAAATGTAGGAAGGTACTTCAAAGCTTTGGAAATCTACTGCAAGAGGCCATCCTGCCTGATACAGAATGAGACTCACACCTCTTTTTTTTCTCTCTTTTTTTTTTTTACTCTACATGGTCGAGGCCTCCAGCTGTGGTGGTTTGATCTACAGCAGGAGTTTGTGAAGGGAGGCAAATCCCAATATGGATACTCTCATTGGAGGGTCAGGAGACTGATACTACAGCATGATGGCTGAGGAGCTGAGTAAGAGGGGAAGAAGGTAAATGAATCACTGTACCTTACAGCCAGTGAGTACACATTTGATCTTCTAAAAGATGATGATGAGCATTTATTTATTTTATTATTTTTATGGGGTCATTCTTAAAGGTCAAGTCCACACTGCATATTTCAGGATTTGATTGAATGAAAAACAGATACTATACATTATAGCAGTTGCCTTGAATGAAGTACATAAAGATGAGACTGCTTCTCTTAAATTACACTTCACACAGCCTTCTCACTGACCTCAACAAAAACAAACTTCTTTTTAAAATTGTGCAATTTTTTTTTTTTGAATATCCAGATCAACCTTCAGATTATTTGTTTTTAATATATTTATCATTGTAATATGCCGTTGAACCATGATGAAAAGAGTCACTAAATAAGAACCTCCTCCCTGAAACAGGGAAACAGTAACATCTGCATATCATCACAGCACTGCATTGCACTCAGAGGTATGTAGTGCACACATGCAAGTACTGACACTACTGTGGCGTTGAAGATGTAAGACAAAGATAAAGATTTATGGGTCTGATGACTGTGGGAAAAAGAGACAATTGAAAAGGTTGAAAAAAATACATCAATGAATGGAGTGAGAGAGGACTGAATAGAATTTGAGATACAGAGAGAGAGAGAGAGAGAGAGAGAGAGAGAGAGAGAGAGAGAGAGAGAGAGAGAGAGAGAGAGAGAGAGAGAGAGAGAGAAGAGAGAGAGGCCCTGTGCTTCAAAAAATCTCATGCAACGTCTAACACGCTCGCCATCAGTCTGCCATGTGTGCCTCCCTGCCTACACAGCCCTGCTGCATTAAGACACATCAAAGGCCCTGTGCACACCCTGCGCTCTCCATGCGAATGTGAGCTCATCACAAGCCTCCTCCTTCATGTCTGCAGGGTCCCAGACAGCTGTGGAGAGAAAGCAGCCTGGAACAAGTGCTCCACCCCGCTGCAGCCTCCACGTGGAAAGGTCAACGGACGTGGTCGATTATGGTCGACGATGCGTCATTTACTGTGTCATTTACCGTAAGGTACTTATTTATTGCTGGAGGACAAACAAAATGTGAAACATATTGGTAAAAACAGCAAGAAACCAACAACACAGAGTTAGATTTAAAACTGCACTAGCTGCCTCGTCAGTCTAAATAAAATGAGGCTGTGACAGAAGCTTACACTAATGAGGTAATATGACTCTTAGAGTTTGCATAAAACACAGATTGGTATATTTTGTCACTTGTGGAAAACCTCAGTAAGTAATGAGTCTACACAGCCATGCATGCAGCTCTGTGGAGCTGTATTCAGGCACAGCAGCTTAGCTAGATTCTAAAGTTATTCTGCTAAAATGCTTAAAATGACTATGTTGATATGTTTAGCATATAACCATCACCATCTTAATTGAGTATGTAAGTAAAGCTGATGCTGATGAGAATGTCATTAGTTTATCAGGTATTCGGTCATGAACCAAAGTATTGGTAAAGATTTCATTTTTGAACGGATGATAGCGCTAGATAAAGAGATAAACAATTCATCATGAGGGTGGCAATCCATCCAATATTCGTCCTCACCTTGTCTTGGAACCATGAATGTCTGTTCTGTGCACTGTAACATTGACACAGGAGACAGCAGGTGTTTATTAGAGATGAGCAACCACAGGAGTAGGAGAGATGGGACAGATATACAAGAGTTGTTTTCTTCTCTGCCTCAAGCTACAACTGGAAACTGGTGTAAGAAGTTTTACGGATGTTTGGAAGTTTGATGGATGTTCAATTTTATTTTGAAACAGGAAACCCACAATAATTCACATTCTCACCCAGTCACTCAGAGACACTCAAACTGAAATCACAGTGGTGATGTCTTCAGTATTAACTCAGTTGGTGTATATGTGCACCTTTTTGAACATCAAGACTTACAAAATCTGTGTATGTTGGTAGAAATCATTATGTGTGGGTGTCTTTGTAGCTGTTAATAATCTTTTGGTGTGTTCTCAGCTTTCAGTCCTATTAAATGATGCTTAAAAAAATCAGCTTTCCCATCTGTGACATTATTGCCTATATTCTGCATGCTTGTTCTCAGAAAAAGGATTTACAGTTTATGTGTAGTACTGTCTACATACAGGATCGGGGGAAATGACATTGCGTGCAGTGCAAATGAGAACTGTGATGAAATAGTGACTAACAATGATTCTCATCTCATGTTAATCTTACTTCTGACGCCACAGCTGCCCCAAGTCTCAACCCAAGCCACAGCACCAACCTCAGCCCCAAGCCCCATCCCAATCCCCAGCATCTGGATCTCATAATAATATCACAGAGAGGAAGAGGGGCAGCGGGAGACATGCATTGAAACAAAATTTCTGCTTGTCCAGTGCCAGAAGAGCTATCCTGGTTCTTTAAGAAGACAGCTCTGCAATTAAAATAAAATGTCTCAACCCTAACTGAGGTCTAGAGAATCAGTCTATTTGCTGGAATTTACTGAACTGGAATTTAAACATCAATTTTTTTGCCCTATCTTAACCTTTTCTTGACACAACTGTAGATTCTCTTGTTAAGTGTGTGAAACATTTTAAAATTCTTCTAGTGCATCCAACAGCTTTAGTTGTTGGCCATCTTACACCATAGCAGCGCCAAGCTGTGTGACCTCGCCCATTAGACTGCCTCTTCTCTAAAAACTTCCTAGTGTTTAGTCTAAGAACATCTGTACAACAGGCTGCCTGCCATAAGAGCTGCCCTAACTGAGACAGACAAATCACACCACAAAATACAAACACTGCTGGAGAAGTACAATGAAATATGGTGATGGAGACGTTAATGTGGGACAATTATGGAGCCTCCAGAGAGTAAAGGCTTTCAAGACTTTAATCCCAAAGACGTTTCACATGAATGTGCTTCGGAAGAATTTGATTTGACCAAAACTTTGCTAATTGATTTAGCACTCATATTTTAAACTGCCTGCGCTAAATGGTGAATGCTGAAAACAGCACAGGAGGCAGAAACTCATCCAGGTAATGCACAAACTAACACAACATCAAACAGTGAAACAGTTATCACACAGCACATTTCAGAAGAAAAAACTAGAAGGGAAAGTAAAGAAATGATTTTATTTACTGTCGCTCCCCATGCAACCAGCACAACCAGTCATTAATGTTTTACTGTTGCAGTGAGTCACTTGTTAGATGATGGGAGCACTGGCCCTTCTTTATTATAATAATAATAATAATAATAATAATAATAATAATAATAATAATAATGATTAAAATAATAATAACTTTATTTATACTTTTTAAAAAGAGTTTACAAAGTGCTTTGACAGACAAAGCAAAGTATGAATGTGTGTGAATGGGTGAATGTGACATGTAGTGTTAAAGCACTTTGAGTTGTCAAAAGACTGGAATAGTGCTATATAAGTACAGTCTATTTACAATTTACATTTAGATTTAAGCCTCGACTTTGGAACAGCCAGAAGAGCCCCACCTGAGGATCTACGGCTGTGGGCCGGCTCATACGAGGTCAACATTTCTGCTATGTAGCTTGGAGCCAGACCCAGACATGCTTTAAAAGTGATCAGTAAAACAAACAGGGAGCCAGTAGAAAGAAGCCAGGATTAAAGTGATGTAACTGGTAAGAAGCCTAACTACTGCATTCTGAACTAGTTATAGGCGAGAGAGTGATTTTTGTGTTAAGCTGGAAAGGAAGGAGTTACAGTAATCTAGATGGGAGAAAATGAAAGGATGAATACGTTTTTTCCAGGCCAGAGTGGGAGAGCATTAGCTTGAGTTTAGAGATTGTTCTTAATTAGAGATAACTGGACTGGACAACTTTTTTGATGTGTGCGAGGCAAGTGCAAGGGCGGTGAGCGGTGGACGAGAGGTACACATGTGAATATTGACTTTTGAGGTCACCAAAGGAAGAACTACGCCACCTAGGGAGTTTCATCCTAGGAATTATCAGATGTTGCAATAAACAACCCAAAAGGCACTGAGGTTTGTTTTACTAAATAAGAGAAACACAAGATGTGGTTTCAGTTTAACAAAATGTATTTATTACATAAAAATACCAATCACACTGTTTAAAAGAGCAAACTAAACATACTCTAAACATAAATCACACCAAAATCAAAGGAACGAGGGGGAAACCACCAGCGGGGACATCAGGACCACCACCTGCAGCTCTCAGCAACTGAAAAGGATAAGAACGAAAATGAGTTGAAAACAAAACCAAAAGAAACCATAGCACAAATGAACACAAAATAAACAAAAGAATTATGATTGGCAGCCAAAACACTTAACTTAATCAAATCGAATTAAAACAACAATATCAGCTAGCAGAAATAAGCAATTATGATTATGATACAACTAGACCTAAATAAACCATAAAACACAGAACATGAGCTAAAGAAATAAATTAACCAACTTCAACTCAATAATAAACTGAACAAAAAATTAATAAATATTTATATATAAATTGTAATGCAAAATAAACCAATCACAATTACTTTCCCTAATTTCATTTGGATATAGTTTACTATATCCAAATGAAATTAAGTAAACAATCAAAACACAAAATTAATCAAATAAACTGTAAGAAATGAAAGTTAAATGTATAACAAATGTATAACTGAGAAAAAAGTATGTCTGTATTGTCCAGCCCCTGTTGTTTTGAGGTCACGGGGTTATGACCTATTTCCCCCAATAGAGGGCGCTAACAGCATATAGAGTAAGCCAGTGTTAACTAAGAGCTGCTCAAGAGCAGATGTCTTTTCCTGCCTGCTGCAAATAAACTAGCTAATGTTCGCCAGCAACTCCGCTTGTCCTTTTTACCAAAAGGCATCTTTCCGACACAGTCTGTCAACATAACATAAACTAATTAAATTAACATAATAATAATAGGGACATTGTGCGACAGGTCGGGTGGAGCGGAAGGAAATGAGGCTTCCAGGAAGTGGGTGTGCCTCTGAGCCAAAGAGCAAGAGAGAGATGGGCGTGGCCTCCTTATATAGGGTTCTCTCTCGAGGCGATTGGGCAACGTGAAAACAGGGTGACAAACCCAATTACCCTAGCAGAGGAGGAGACATCTCTCCTGCTACAGTCTGATTGAAGCTTAAATCTGAGTCAAACAATTCTCCAAGATTTCTGGCAGTGGGCTTCACGTTAGCAGGCAGGGAACTGAGATTGAGATGTTTTTTTGCATTTGGGGACTGAATAATGTCATTTCTGAGTTGTTGAATTGACTAGGTTTCTTGGGTCACTGGGTCTCAGGGGAAGGTATATCTGTGTGTCGTCTGCGTAGCAATGGGAAGGAATGTTGTGTCATTGGATGATTTGGCCAAGTGGACGCATATAGATGGAGAATAAAACTGGACGTGACCCTAAACCCTCATAAAGACAAAGAGAATGACAATAAAATAAGAAAAAGAGAGTTTTAACATGAGAAAGTGTTCAGATCTTTAAAGTCACAATAAGTCAAAGTCATACATTTAAAGTTTTACTTGTATAAAGTTGAACTATTGCACATGTTAGCTACTGTTGGTTAGTTTAATCTATAATGAGATTAGAGAAGAATCTATGAGATCAGGGAAGCTGACAAACTTGGTAAATGATTTCTCAACTTCTACTAGGAGAGATTCACTTCCTTCTATTCCAGGGGTGAAACACAAACAAAAATAAAATATATGATCAGCAGATAAAATATGATGTCAAGTCTAGTTAGTGTGATATTATTTTAAAGATTTAAGTACTTAGTCTACCACAACCAATACCAACACAAATAAAATGCGAAGAAGGCCATATGACTGAGCTTGCTGAGGCCCATAAATGCACCCCTGCTCCACTCCAATAGCTCCACATAGAGAAAATATTCACAACCTTTTTCTCAGTCTTTATTAGCTGCCAGAAAACTTTACACACGACATTTACAGTAAAAGAGGCGTGTTTGTTTAAAGGTCAGCCAAGCAGTCAAAAGAATCTACAGTTTGTAATGATTCTAAAATATGCATGCTGTACTGGAGCACTTCCACCAATTAGCCTTATGGACCCACTTCATCCTCTGGACCTTTTTATCTCTGATGGCACTTTCAGAACTATCCACCCTGCTGATTCTAAAAATCACAGACAATGAATTATTGGAGGTCTGACACAGGAGAAACAGACTGTGTTTGTAGTATAGCAGCCTTTCTGTTGCTGAATGTCAATCAAAGGAGGGTTGGGGTGATGACAGTGAACACTGGAACCTGGCACAGCCTGGACTTGTGTGTGTGTGTGTATGTGTGTTTGTGTGGGTGTGCGTGTGTGCGTGCGTGCTTGCGTGTGTGTGTGTGTGTGCATGCGTGTGCGCATGTGCATGTGCATGTGTGTGTCAGTGTGTATGTGCCTGTCTGGGTTTGTGCGTGACAGACCTGCAGACAGCAGGGCTGTGTACACACCCATGTATCATTGTGTGAAAGTGAGTGCAGGTTGGTGCATGCTGGCTTCCTGCCCCACACAGCTGAGCCCCCCCGCCCCCCCCCCCCCCCCTCTCTCACACACACACACACAAAACACACATACACGCACACACACACACACACACACACACACACACACACACACACACACACACACACACACATACACACACACACACACACACACACACACACACACACACACACACACACACACACACACACAGCCTTCCATTTTTTCCCTCCAGCTTTGATTCAAACCGGGCTGTCTCTGCTGAACTTTAGACTGTCTGTAACCTCACATTACTAATGACACCACTGCTGATCATCATACTCAAAAAACAAATGAATCCAAAATAAAAACACAGGTTTTTTATGGTCAAACACATTGTTACATTGCAATAATTATTGGAGCAGAGCTTTCATTAATGATATTAGTAACACACGTGCTTCTCCTGCTATGACAACCCTTACCAAAACAGTATGAGTACTAATAATGAGAAGTACACATTTCATCTGTAGATGAGATACATTTTGGAAAGGTGTGGATTAGGGAAAGTTTGGACTTAACTTCTGACATACTACGGCAGAATAAAGTTTACTTTTATACAGAGTATATAGAGTGTGTTGTACAGTCAGTATACCTTTAGTTTGCCTTTAATATACAGTACATACTAAGGATACACCTATAGTTAGCTTGTACCTACAATTTTGATATACCAGTTAAATACTTTTTGCACACTTTCACACTGATACTTTAAGTTTACCTTTGTACATAATAGAAATACACTTCAAATGATACAGGATTCGTTTGCTGTGCTGATACTTTTATGTCAACTTTTGGTACAAATTGCACACTTTACTGCACACAGTTTACCTTTAGCTTACCTTTCAGATCCACAGTATCTTGATGGGAGCAGTGATCTGAGGAAGAGAAGGCATGGGAATGTTCCCGACTCCTCAATATGACAAGACCATGGGAGGTAGAGACAGAGGCTTGTTCAGGATGAAGTGAGAGCTACAGTGGAGGATGAGATGACCTGCAGAGCTACAAGTATGAGCCAGCAGGGGACCTGGACAAGGTTGGATGAGGCCATGGATCAGAAAGTCTCATGGACATATGTCTGGCAGGCAGAACCACACCACATTAAGTTCCTGATTCAGGTGGTA
Source organism: Scomber scombrus (assembly GCF_963691925.1). NCBI lineage: Eukaryota > Metazoa > Chordata > Actinopteri > Scombriformes > Scombridae > Scomber > Scomber scombrus. Next base: position 1,165,660 of record NC_084976.1, on the reverse strand, counting down.
CAATTGTCCTGCTCAGTCCTTACAACCTCTTCAGCTGGGGCAAAGTTTAGTCCCCAGACTGCCCACTGTGCCCAGTAAGAGGAGTACTGGGGCATTCTGAGCTCCTGTCTGCTTACACTAGGAGATGTCTCTTATGCTTGGTGATACAGCCAGATCCTGAAACCAATTGCAAAGGGCATCAGAATCAGCAGCTGCAAACAAGCATGCCACTCCACACTGATGAGCACACAGGCAGGACCAAAGAAACCATCAGGGATCCTGGCAAGTGCATAAGACTGGCAGTTATCGGTGGAAATGAAGCCAGACATGGGGGAAGCACATGAGAGGAGGGCTAAATATGAAGAACTGGTCATCGACCGCCAGAAGCAGGGCTGGAAAGCAAGGTGCATGCCCTTTGAAGTTGGATGAAGAGGAGTTGTGGGGCAATCACTCTACAAAGATTTGAGCCAGCTGAACTTCACTGGAGTGACAAGGAGCAGAGCCATCGAGAACATCACAGAGGCAGCAGAAGATCTGCATCATGCCTCTGGATGAGGAGAGGAGACCAACTGCCAGAAGCAAATGCTACTGGAACACAAGCTGTGACTTGATCAACCACAGCTGGATCACTGAGGGTTACACCAAATGTAATATTTGAAACACCTGATGGTCCCAGGACACCTCACTGAACAGTTACATCAGAGGATGTATTCTACCAACTGATCTCATGCTAGTTCATTTGCTTTTTTACACTAAAGGTGTCCACTCAGTTTGCTCAGTTTGCTAGCCACTTGTTATTGATAAATATTTTCTAATATCTAAAGCTGAAATTTGGTGGAGCAGTGTTCTGAGAATATCAAATCAGTATATTTACAAATATTTGCATTTATGAAACTGCTGAATACAAATTTGCTCATAACGGGCAATCTAGTTAAGCATCATCACTGAAAACTAACCACCAAATAGGATGAAACATTTAGGAGACATAAAATTCATGTACCTCTATTGTCAATCTCATCTCATCCAGTGTATGCAATAGAACCCAGTCCATGTAGGATTGAGCAATCATGGCATTCCAAAAATGAACAGGTTGAATTCCTGCATTATTTGCAGGAGTTTTCCACAATATTTGTGAATTAGAAAAATTAGAAAGCACTTTGTATCTTCACTTAAATTGCTTGACAAGCATATTAATTAAAACCTGCACAATGTATTTATACTGTGTACAGATGTGTTTATTTTAGTTATCAATTTTTTCTGCCTGCATCTATTGATATTATAAATGGTATACATTATTTATTAGACCAAATATTTAAGGGAAAGTCAAAATAATGTAAATATAGCTCATGCTGAAGTTTCTACCCCAGGATATACTTAGAGATCCCTTCTCCATCCTTCAAGTGCTTGCTCATGGGGCCATGTGAACCCTAACCTAAGAAGGTAAGAAAAATACTGTATATTCTCTGTATTATTTGTATTACCTTTCCCAGTTTCTCATGGAGTCTTTACTATTTTCAAAACCTCCTACAGTGAGAAATATTCATTTCCTGGTGATTCACTTTAAATTGTTTGTGTTTTGTGAAACTGAATGAAATCAAAAAGTGACAGAGGGAAAGCGTTTGAACCCTTTCTCAGGATAAAATTGCCGACAGAACTGACATACCAGTGTCTGCTTTCATTCTCTTCAGAGGAAAACCTTTGATCTGCCGCTTTCTTGGCTTCCAGTACGTGCATCAATCCCCTGCTCTGACCCTGTGGTGGCTCACTCAGGTTCATGAAGTGCAGGAGTGGTTTTCAGCTGTCAGTGGGGGTTAGAGATATAAACTCATCCCTGACACTAACCAGAAGATGATGGTTTGCAATCAAACATGCGAGTACTTTCAGTGGAGACATTTTACAGTGTCTACACTCTGCTGTGTTTTTCAGTCATCCATTACATTCACATGTCATCTAATATTATAATTAGTGGTGGTTTCTTTTAGCTATGAGTAGCCTTTCGCCTAACCTGAACCATAGAGGTGGCTGATCAGAAAAATGCTCACACTGTATGGGCCACATGGAAGCCAATGACAGACAACATATTTTGCTTTGTTGTAGGACTTAAACAATGCAGGTGTTTCTATTTATTCTTCAAGTCTGATGTTGTTACTGATGTTGGTTAAGCTATATGGTAGTGATACTTTGGCAATTTGATGGCAAATGATGCAGGCAACAAGCAACAGTGAGAGCTTGGCTCAAAAATCCAATAAAATAAATATATCTGAGGTCAGTATTAACAAGAAAAGGGAACAAAAAGACTTAATGATGATATAAGGTTAACACAACTGCTGTCTAGCAAACCAGTCCACAATGCATCAATATTAGAGGTTAAACAAGGCAAGGTTTGCTACAATAACAACAATCATGAAAAAGGAAAAGTGATATTATACATGATTGTTTTAATCAATACACAGGCTACACGGGCTGGGTAATGACTTGCGTTTCACTCAAACTGTATACATATAAACATGACCTGGAGTCAAGTTCTATGCATGTAATTACTGTCATTTTGTATTTGGCTCTGAGTGCTTCCAACACATGGGTGACCTACATTCAGCACTGTACCTGAATGCCTCCAGAGTAGACACACAGACGGAGCAGTCACTGATGCTGCTGCTCTGCTAACGTGCTCCTCAGGCTAGGATTCCTGTGTGTCTGTAGTATTTTTGTCAATGAAAATAAGACAGATTTTATTTTATTTTATTTTTTAAGCTACATTCTCATCTTTTTTCATCAACAGTGTTGCATTTTGATAAAGTCACAGTTATGGCCAAATCCACTACAGGATTGCATGGCTTTTGTGGCCGCTAAACCAGTGCCAATGATACAAAAAATTGGCATGTAATTCACAAAGCAGTCACACATGGTGAAATTTACCACAAATTGTGCTGCAAAGCAAATAGCATCATGGTGTGCTGTTCCATTTACATGTATGTACATTGAGTAATATTCCTGCATTTGGCACAACATTGGCCCCTTTCTATGCAAATAAACCTTGTTGCAAAAAACATGTAATTCATAAAAAACAGCGCTAATAGCCACATTCAATTATGGTGGAGTTATTAGCATCTTTACAGAGTTGGTGTTAACTGCACACACCTTCAGTGCCACCCAGACCTAATCTGACTCCTGAGCCACAGCCACCCAACAGAAACTGTTTTTACACACAGTGTGGATTGTTGGGAAAATCAACCGGTTTTAATATCAAATGCCAACATAGACATATGTGATTTTGTGTTCATCGTAAAACATTTTTTTATTGTGCATACTCTTTAGGCAAAAAACTGAAGGTTTATGACTCCAAACGTATCTAAACAAAAAGGAAAAGGAGAGAAACTGCAGGAACATAGCAGAAAGACCTGAAGTTCATGAGTTCTGAAATCAAGATTATCATCAGATAGCGGAAAGAGAAACCAAACTGAAGTCACAACATGATTGGATACATTGTTTGAAGTGCTGATTATATACATTCATATACATATATATATATATATATATATATACGTATATGTACGTATACAGTATGTACGTGTTTGTGTGTGTGTGTATACATATATATAAAAAATGATACCCTTGTCGGTGTGAAAACAAGAGTCGGGGTAATCAAGAACAAAAAGCAGCAGTTTAAACATGAGGTTTATATGCTGTCTTGATTCCCAGGCAATTATTCAGGGTTTGGCTGCAGTATCACTCAGCTTTACTTGTCTCGCCACAAAATAGAGCCAACTAAGCCAATGTGTCTGGTTTTATTTATAAAGTTATAAAGTGATTAAATTATTGTATGCAAATGCATTTGAGAGTAGTGTGGATTGTGGTCAGATGTCTTAAGAATCTGTTGACATAACCACACATTCTCTGCCTTTTGTTTGCATTAAAATAATGTCTGATTTTTTTTTAAAGGTCTGGTTAATATGTGTCATTCTGTAGCACTGTGGCTGGTCTGGTGAGTTTTCAACCCAGGATATGTGACCGTTTAATTGATCACATGACATTGATCAAATTACATTACGCATTATATTCAACTGAAATTATTCTAGTAAAACATTCAGTGTCAGAATCATATTGAGGTGTTTTATTACTGTTTTCATAGATTTGAGCAGAGCATTTCCCATACTGCTTTTCAGGAGCTTTTCCACCAAAACTGGACTAAGTCTCTGATTAAACACTGAATCCTTTTGAATGAAAAAAAGAAGAAGCTTGGAATGAAAATATTTCGAATACAAGTCCTCTAAACTAAACACTCAAAGATATTGTTTGTTTTTGCTCTCCAAAATGGCAGATGCCGTATGAGCTTTTTCTGACACTATGACATCATTTGTCCTTGCCTTTCAAAACTGTTCACTGTGTTATGATTTGACAACGCCAAAGTTAAGGTTTGGTTGGATTCAAAGACAAGACACAAAAACAACTTTGTTATGTCTGGGGAAAGATTATGGTTTGCTTGAAAATGACTTAGTTATGGTTATGGGACCTCAGTTGTCATGGTTACAGTCACTAGGTTAATGTTAGGGAAAGAAAGGACGTGAACAGTTTACTCCTGTGTTGAAATCTGATATTTTGCTGACCTATCAGCTGACCTTTTTTGTGCATCTTTTGGCATTTACTGAAACAACTGATGCTGTCATTTTTATTTTTAGGAGAGTCTCTCAAAATGTAGACACCCAGCACAGAATATCAACTGGCCTTTTGCAGCTTCATGCCATTCAAAAGCTTGTATAAATGAAACACATGACCATGTGATATAGCTGTAAGCTCCGGAAAAGGCTAGTAAGAGAACCTTGAGTTGGGATTGTTTTGTCAGATAATCAATAGTATATTTAAGCTTTTCTGACAAGCAATTTTAGTGTTTGTGCAAATTAGAGAAGTGGACAACACAGGAAGTTGTTACCATGCATTCAGATGTCTTATCAAATGTGAGGGGCTGCATTGGTGAGTTCTGTCTCCGGTGGGACAATGAAATAGTACCCAAGAAGACTGGTTTGAGTTTAAGGCACATCAGACGATAAAACTAGAAGGAAGGATTTTCAAACTGGAAATATATCCAACACCAATAATTGTATCCTTCATCTTGGTGATAGGGAGGTTACACTGTTTTACAAAATCCATAATCTACCAGAAACCTGCACTTGCACACATTTGATTATCCAACACAGTTTGTTGTAGGATAATTATAATAATTAATAATTGACGGTCGTTCACCAATCGGAAAATCTGTGGTTTGATTCCCGGCTCCTCCAATCCACAGGTCGATGTGTCCTCGGGCAAGATACTTAACCCTGACTTGCAACTGATGGCTGCACCATAGGTGAATGAATGTGTGTGAATGGTTAGTCTCCATCTGATGAGCAGGTTGGTACCCTGTGTGGTAGCCCCTGCCATCAGCGTATGAATGTGTGTGAATGGGTGAATGAGACATGTAGTGTAAAAGTGCTTTGAGTGGTCAAAAACACTAGAGTAGCACTAGTCCATTTACCATGTATAGGATGAGCTAGGTTCATTTCACATGATCATGTTGATTTGTACAAGGCCTCATGGTGCAGCTAAACTCAAGGAAGTCATGATGGATGGTTAAATGTACAAAGTGTATGACACCATAACCCATATCTTAACAACAGTCAACTCTTTTTACCATGACCACCACCTTTCCCTAAACTTACCTAAGTAGTGTTAGTTGTCTAAATCTAACCAAACCTTAACCATAGTGGTTGAAGATCAGGAAAAAGTATGAACCATTTTTGTCATCTGACAAACTTGTTTTGTCATTGATGTAGGAGTATGTGTCGGAGCAGTTTTTGTTGTTACCATCTTACCAGTGACTCAACAAATGTATTCTGAAGCTGACCTTAGCAGAGGTTTACCACAATGTGACAAAAACTGCTTTTGAGTGGCTTGTTGTAGAAAGTCTATGAACCTCTACATTCTTTAGACCTTCATCCTTATCCTTGTATTCTGAGGATGTGGTTTGCTTCATGGTTGTGGCTCTCTATGTCCTCCCTGTATTCACCAGACAACATCTGTTTCTGTCAGCAGTCACTTCTTTCACCAATCTGTCTGTTACTCTACTTTCCTGCTTAGTTCCTTTTCCCACACTGTCTTTGTCCTTCTGTTTAGCCTTTAGCTCTGTGCAGCTGTGCAACATTTTTTTTTTTCTAGCATAATAATATCCTTTATTTCCTGTTGTGTTGTGAACCTTTGTTTTAGTTGATCTCACCCTCTGCAGACTGAGGGTGACAGCATCCAAAGACAAACCTCTCTGGTCATCTCACTACAGCGCTGCAGCCTGGGGGATTTAATCAATAAATTTACTCTGCAACAGGATGTCAGGTTGCACAGCTGTCAGGTGCAAAACGTCTTGTGAAGGATGAAATAGTTTACCATAGTTCCCCTATTCATTGCTTCAATATTTTAGCCTGTACTACTGGATACTCTCAATAAAAAGCTACAAAAAGAGCAAGAGTCAGGGTTTTTGCACTTTAAAATTGCAATAGAGTTATTTTTTAAGACTTGAAGGTTTTCGTGTCTGTAAAACACCAATTGCAACTTTACAAACAAGAAAAATGAAGACATTAACCATCCTGACAAGACATATACTGCTCCAGACATACTGAGCCATGTGTCTGGTGGATCATGAACAATAGATGCTCCCCCAACAACCTGCTGGCACCTCTTCTTAACAAGGTCACAGTTGCCATGGATTACATCCTCTGCATGTCCTGCTGTGCGGCACTCTCCCTGGGCAGAGGGATGGCATCTACAGTGGTGGCACAGAGAAACCTGTGGCTGACTCTCTCTGATGATCCAGATGAGGACAGTTTTTTCATAAAAACATCAGTACTGATGTCCTGTTTGTTGTCAACAGCTGGCTGCACAATTATACAGCAGCTGAAACAATAGTCTCCAAACTGAGAAAGAGGCTGCGTGCATTTACGCAGTGGCACAGCAACTTCATTAACACTGGATTGGTCAGGATCTGCATAACATTTTTCTTTTAAATAACATCTTAAGAAGTCTTTTGGATACTAACTGTGGAACACCACTCAAGGTGGGCCTGCACAGTGTACACGATGTTAACATTACTTTGTTAAACCAGTGAAATGAAAGATATCTAGGGCTCAAGAGCAGCTAAATAGACACTTTACTGCAGGCATCCATGATTTTCCATCTTGGCAGCAGCCCTCCACCAACCATGAAGAATAACCATTCGGACTTCCTGTTCATCAAACTCCAGTTATCTATCAAATAGGGTTAGGGTTAAAATAAATGACTGATTCGATAAGAAAATAAGTTTAAGAAAATCATTCTATAAGGGAAATGTTCATGAATTCAATAGGTAAAGAAACAGTTAACCAGATGGTTCCCAGTGTAAAGGTATTATTTAATGTTTTTCGGACTCCCTGCAGAATAAGAGGGAAGTCATTTTGGTTCCATACCTCCTCCTGTCTGTCTTTCTGTCCTGACATCTGGCACAGGTTAGCAGGACAGTGTGTCAGTGTATAAAGGTCTAGGCTCCTCGTGAGGTCCCTGTGTGAAACCAGAGCCTAGGATCGCTCCACCTGGACAGTGTCTTTTTTCACTGGCATTTATTTCACACTGGTTCAGGGATCACATGTATCAAGGCCTGGCTTTTATAGGCCAGTAAAAAGACTGCTCACCACCTCAGAAAAGAGGATGTTGTTGTCCCAGAACGAGCATATAAATCTACATGAGACAATACAGAGAGAAAGGGAAATTTCGTGTCTTTTACAACTCAGCTTTCATTTTTGTAGATTTGTTCAACATTGTTGTTGATAATAATCGCACTGGACTCATTCATTGAATTTCTACGCAGCAACTTGTCCTCACTAGCTAAAATGCAGAATAGATTTTTTGATCAAATGGCTTAATGACTTACCTCACAAGTGACCTCTTCACCAACAATGACTTAGTAGTGTTTATTTTTACATTATTATGAATCTACTTGTCTTTTACCATTATTTGCTGCCTGTGGAAGTTCAAAGCTAGTCACAATGCCATTTCTTTAGGAAACATTGTTTTTGTGCTTGTCTCTAATTTCATGTCCTGGCTCAGAAGAACAACGTTTGTACCCTGGTAAGATTATGTTATTATTATATGTATATACAATTGCAATCAGAAATATTCAACCCCCTCACCTCAAAAGACATTTTAGTGATGTGTATGGAGGATAATGACAATAAGTGACAAAAAACCTCATTAAATAACAGAAAATATTTATTGATACATATTTGAGTTATTTTGACAACACAAGTTGACTCAACTTTGAAGTTCAAATGAAAAATGTAACTCTCTTAACAAATGTGCATGTGCAGTATTATTCAACCCCCAGCTTCAGTACTTTGTGGAGCATCCTTTTGCTTTTATAACTTCTAACAAACATTTTCATTGGGTGCTGACAAGCTTCTTACACCTCTCGATCGGTATCTTTGCCCATTCTTCATGAGCAGAAGCCTCCAGCTCAGTGATGTTTGATGGCTTCCATGCTGCAACTGCCTTCTTTAAATCACACTAAAGATTTTCAATCAGATTTAAATCTGGTGACTGAGATGGCCACTCCAGGACATTCCAGGATCCATTTCTCAACATAGCTTTGGTTGACTTGGAGGTGTGCTTGGGATCATTGTCCTGCTGGAAAGTCCAATGATCACCAAGGTTCTGGGAATCCATGATACCAGGTACACGGTCAAGATTGCCAGTTCCTGCTGCAGAAAAACAGCCCCACATCATCACTGATCCACATCCATGCTTGACTGTGGGGATGGTATTCCTGTGGTCATAAGCCTGGCCTTTCGCACGCCAGACATACCGCTGGTCCATATGTCCAAACAGGTCCAGCTTGGTTTCATCAGTCCATAGAACTGTCTCCCACAACTCTGTAGTCTTATCCAAATTCCTCCTGGATTATTCTAGGCGACTTTTGATGTTCTTTGTGGTCAAGAGTGGAGTGTGTTGGAGTCAGGCCATGAAGTCCTTGTTTATTCAGTGCACGTCTTATAGTTGCCACTGAAGCACTTGTACCAGCCTTCATCAGGTCATCCTGTAGTTGTTTTGCAGTAACATGGGGGGTTTTCTCAGTTGTCCTGACTAAGTTGCTATGGGCCCTTGATGACAATTTGGGCTTTCTTCCACAGCCAGGCAGGTTTGCAGCTGTTCCAGATGTTTTGAACTTCCTTATGATGTTCCCAATGGTGTCTCTCGGAATGTTGAATGTTTTGGAAATCTTCTTATACCCAAAGCCCTTCAGGTGTGATGAAATAATCTCCTCTCTCAGCTTTATGGAAGCTCCTTTGTCTTTCCCATGATTGCAGCTCACCTTGGATACCTTCATGGGTGGGGTTTATATACGCATCACAGCTGAATCAAATGAAGGATCATTATAGAGTTCCCAAAGGCTTCATTATGTTTCTACTCCACTTTAGGCCATACAAACTGGCGGAAGGCTTTAAAAACAACAATATTATATAGGGGTTGAATAATTGTGACATGGCTATCTTAACAAAATATACTGTTACACACAAATACTACATCATTTATGTGTTTATTTTATGTATCACTCAACTCATAAAGAAGTCATCCAAAGAAGAATCTGGCTCTTTGACAAAACTTTAATAGATAAATCCTTAAAATCTTTGGGGGGTTGAATATTTCTGATTGCAACTGTATATATATTTACATATTTGGCATCATTTTTTACTTTAATTGGCAGAGCCACACACAGTCCTTGCAAAAACCAAAAATAATAGCTATGTATGTTGGGTTTGGCCTTTCTTTGTTATAGCTGTGACATTATGTTCCCAGTTCTCACACCAACTTAGAGCTGGTAGGTTCAGAAGGGGCATTGTCATCTTTTGATAATTTGGAGGTCACCTTTGAGTTACAGATGCCATCTAGTGGCCGTAGTAATTATGATGTAAGTGACGTAGTTCAGATGATGTCAATAAACATCTTGAAACGATGATTTTTCATTTCTCAGGAGGAGGCTGGTTAGGCGGATGGTTAAGATAGTTAGCCAGCAAGACATGAAGTTGCAGGCAAGAGATGACAGTTTGAGACTCTTCTCCATCAGGACATTACCACATTTACCACATTGTACTGCATTCATAACCAACGATTGCCATGTTCAACCACGTGAACAGGTTAAAGTGACCACTTTAACCTAAACCATGATCTTTTCCAAACCCTAACCAAGTAGTTTTTTGTGCGTAAACCTAACCAAGTCTTAACCACAGTGTTCTCACATCATAAAACATTTTGTAACATAATGTAGAGGCATATTACCTACTGGTAGGTGCCGCGCTACTATTCCAATGGGTTGATATGCATGTACTAGGAAGCTGTACATCTATGAAGCTGATAATCACTGATAAAAAACATTCAATTGAATTATTACATCGGAAATAGAAGTTCCAGCATTTATTGAGGGAGTTGTTTTCATACATGACAGAGTTTAAAGTATAATGTTGATTTTTCACTTAACAGTTTATTTAATGTTGAAGAGCATGTATGAGCCAACTGCACTTGTGCTCCCTGTGCTCCTCATGACTCCATTGGATTTTTTCCTCCCAAGTTTTGAATTATGTAAGACTTGTTTGGGTGTGTTCCAAGTTACCCTTCCCATACAGAATCCACTGGGAAGAAGATTCAGATTTATGTTTACCAGTTGCCATCAGGATTACTGAGCAGCATAGCAGATTACACACACAAAGACTAGCCTTTTCTCAGACTGAGCGAATGACGTTTTTTTATACGTGACACCTAATTCCATTTAAATGCTTGTCAAAGCTGTTACCACACACTGGAAGGATTGTTGAGGGGAAACTGTAAATACTTAAATCAATCAATGAATCACTTCATTTATATAACATAAGTCATACATCAAATGCTCCTCCAAGTGCTGAACATAAAACTAATCTTTTAAATAAAACTAAAATAATAAAGCTATACATTTGTCAATCCCTTTAATATGTGGAAGAAAAAGTGTTAAACAGGAAACTACTGTATTGTGCAGCTCTGTTCCTCTCTGTCTGTACTAATCCACTGTGGCACAACTTGCACACACAGGGCCTGTTCATTGTCCAGAGGCCAGGTTTGTGTGATATTGTGTGCCCTGCCACAAAGGAGTGCTACGTGTCGTCTGGGAAAACTGAGCGGGGACAATGAAGAATCAAGTCTGGCAGCTTTCGTAGGGAATTATGTAAAGAACGCTCAAATAAAGACGTCTGCACCATCATAAAAGGACAAAAAGCAAAGGGAAGGAAAGGGTAGGCAAGCAAAGGGAGTCAAGCATGTTCAAAATTGAACAAGTGCAGATCTCCTCCTCCTCCGCTTATTCAGCCCTCTTTTTCGGTCTCCTTATGTCTCCCCCCCCCCCTCCCTGTCCTCTTCCTCCTCCTCCTCCACTGGTTCATTCTCTCTTTCTTTCTCTCCTCTCGTCCAGGGTTTTTGTCAAGAGGATGGAAAAGTACTGGAGTGTCTTGCCAGCTCTGAAGAGGCAGAGGCTCTCCCCTCCCGCTTTGAGTGGACTGACCAGAGGCAGAGCTGCTGGACAGACAGACACAGACAGACAAAGATCATCGCTTTCATCTGCGACTGCGAGCAAGGCAAGATGGGTCAAGTAGGATGACAAGAGGGGCTGATGCTAGGGCGTCACACATAAACACACACACACACACACACACACACACACACACACACACACACACACACACACAGCATATTCAGGTTTCCTAGTGTGTGGCCTGTGCTGGGAGACAGAAAGCAAACCATCTATCTACATGGGTGTAGATGCAGGGCAGTCATGTGAAAGCCAATGTTGCATATACATAAGAGAGGGAAGCTTATGCAAGGGACGCCTGCCAGCCCTGGGAAATCTATATCTGTGTGTGTGTGTGTGTGTGTGTGTGTGTGTGTGTGTGTGTGTGTGTGTGTATGTGTGTGTGTGTGTTTGTGTGTTTGTGTGTTTGTGTGTTTGAGGAAAAAACTAACTGCCTCAGGGTGGATTCATACATTATGACATCCAACCTAATTTCCTGTTGTTTCATACATTATATACTTTGCACATACTGCCCATTTGTTCTCTCCAGGCCACTGATATTTTATACGTCATCAGTTTGAAATAATAGAGTCATTTGTTCACCTCTTCGCTGCTGCTATACATGACACTTTTCCCACATTGCTTTTGTGTATTTCCAGATGACACTGGAAATGTCTGTAAGCTGTGATGGTTATAAATGACAGTTTGGGTCATTTTACTGCTTCTGATCAACATGTCTGCTTATGATTTTCTATGATTCTACTTATTTTTGGTGATAATACCATGGTCCTGAATGCCAGTGATGATTGGAATATTAGCTTTAATTACAAAAATAATACAACCTAATAAGGCTTAAGTTGTAATGAATCAAAATGATCATTTCAGCCTTACGGCATGTGAATCCATCTCAACAAACATTCCCGTTCCTTTCAAAGCCCCGTAACTCCACCTACGCTGTTATTCACATCCAAAATATGAAATATGTTTACACATACAAGGAATGTGGCTCCAGTTTCTGATGGCCCTTAATGGACTTTCAAACAGTTCCAAGATACACATAGACATACGGCCTGAACAAGGACTACAAAGCTGAACAAAGATATGTAAATATAAGCATATAACCATTATGTAAACAATATGGCCAACCGTTTGCAAAGCTGCCATCAAAGCAAGAGGTGGCTACTTTGAGGAATCAAAAATATGAAACTTATTGTGGTGTGTTTACTATATAACTTCCATAATTATCATTTTATAGTTTTGATGTCCTTAGTATTGTTAAGAAAATAGTTACAATAAAGACAAATGCTTGAGAGAAGGTGTGTCAAAACTTTTCATTGGTTCTATAAATTGAAGATATTTCCCTTCAACTCAAAGGAGAAGTGGTTATCGCAGTAGACTGCCACTGAAGAAGAGGGCAGTGTTGTACTGTTGGCAGTGAGGAGTGTGTCAGAGGATGTAATGACTCCACAGTGAGGAGGAATATATCCTTTCTACTCAGGCTGAGCAGCAGAGCTAATTTCTGCCTGATGGGAACATTAGCTTTATTGTCAGCAGCCCTGTGTGAACAAGAGGAATGCAATGAAACTAAAGAGACTGAATTACCTGTTGCCTCCCAGAAACAGAAACCCCACATCACTAACTGTGTGTGTGTGTGTGTGTGTGTGTGTGTGTGTGTGTCTGTGTGTGTGTGTGTGTGTGTGTGTGTGTGTGTTTGTGTGTGTGTGCAACCTCAGCTGTGAATCCATTACCTTCCAGGCCTGTCTCAATCTCAGATCAGATTTGCCTCAGTCTTCTTTTAGTCTTGAATTTCCTGCTTTGGACAAATTAACTGAGATTGAAACTGGTCTGGGTGAAGCTCACCTACCAGGGATCCCTGGATAAGAGAAGTCTCTCTCTGTGCTTGCGTTGGACAATATTAGGAGGAGTTACAAGTTCACAGTACATCAGTCCTCTTTTGTTTCTATTGGCTTCTATTGCAGTTTAAGCTGCTTAGCTTAGGGTCACCAGAACTGCTGTCCATGCTAAGAAGCGGCTTCATGCCCAGGCAGGACCAATGTTTCTCTCCAAAGACCCTTGGCCACACATTCCCTGTCATGCATGCATCACTGAGGAGGGGTCAACAAGTCCAGTCTCTTAGCTCATGCTGGTCTAAATTAAAAGGCAGTCATTGATGGCCTCTACCTATAAGATAAGAATAATAGTGTTCCTTTCGCACCCTTTTAAATGAATCATATTAAAAAAAAACTGAATATCAGCAAGCGTGTATTGTAGGTATTTGGTCATACATTTCATAAGGTTATTACAATTCATCCTGCACTAAATTTCATGGCAACGCATCCAATGACTGTTAGTGTATTTCAACCTAAAGAAAATTTGGCTTCATTCTCTGGTGGTCATGAGCAAAATTTCATGGCAGTCCACACTGCAATGGTGGCTAAAGATACCACCTTCTCCAGTCAGACAAGAGTAAATGTATAAAATGAAATAATGACACGTGTTTTTTGCTATTCAGTTGTACAGATAAAAATGTAAAGTTTGCTGGAATAGTTTGATTTCAACCTATAGGGAGCATTAATGTACCCAGTTAATTTCTTTACAATCTCCCACTTGTATTTCTTGAGTACTTCAGCGTGAGTTTGGGCGTCAAAGTGGAAAAATGGAAAAGGCGAGTGTATTATAAAAAAACAGATGTATTCTCTGGGGAGCATGAGTACATTTCTGGAGAATCAAAGCTTTAGTATTGAGATATCACAAACCAAGGCATGGATCAAATTATGATCTGATGGTGTTCCACTCCATCAGCACACAACTCATCAGAATCAGGAATCATCCTCTAGGGACCATGATCCAACCAAACTGAATGCAATCTGACCAGTAGTTGTAGTCACCCTTGCCAGGTGAACCAACAGGAATTTCCCAAGTGCTAGAATGGAAAAAACCCTGTTGACACTTGTTGACTAAGAACCACCAATGTGATGGAAGAATGAACAGTCTATTTTGGTGACCATTACTTGCTTACACAGGCCAAATTAAGAACAAAAGTGGTCAGACACTGACAGCTTGTAGTTTGTTCTCTGAGTATTTCTGCACTCTTATAATATTTATTTATGTGGAAATATTCTTTACCTGCCAGACAGCTGCCAGAAAAGTTCCTCTGAGTTCAACCACCACATTTAAAAATGAGCACTCAAGGCGTGTTTGTTACAGTAAGCCCTGCGCTAAAAAGGATCTTATATTGTTATCATTTTTAAACACGCGTGTCTGCTGCAGTGTGTCATGAATCCTCTTTCTACCCAAAAAATGTAGGATTCACCCTTTAGGGACCATGAGTATCCATGTCAAATTTCACAACAATCCAGATAAAAATGCCATCATAAATTGTAGATACCTAGCAATGGACAAGAGAAACAAAGAGAAGATCATCGAGTCATTAGTCATCATCCTCTGGGGTCCATGAATATCCATTTTAAATTGTCATTCTGGAGTTATTCATGTTGTTATTCATTTCAGCACAGCTGCAACAGCTACACTTTGTATCATGACATACTGTTTTCCCCGTTAATTTGAACATTTTGCACAAATCCACAATATTTATGACTTACGCATGAGGACGTGAGAACACGCACATTAATCTGTCATTATGTGTGAGCATCATTTTGAAACCGAATTCATTTGACAATTCATTCAAAAACACTGATATTAGACTAAAACTACATCATCTCTAATTCTGACAGGGAACAGCTGCAGACATACATCAGTTTTTATTGTGCTGTGATAAAGTAATGACTACAGTAGCTGCACTCTATAAAACACATGGCATCAACTAACAACCAAGTGAAAAGAAATATTAGCTTAATATTAGCTTCAACACAACAATCAGGACATTCATACTGCTTCACACAGCATCTGTCCACCTGTCCACTGTCTCTCACCAGAGCCATCACCAGCACTCTTCATGTCATAAGACCTAAGCTATCTCAGGATGAAAACTCTTGATAGGACATGAGACCACGTGCAGACGGTTTGACTAAGAATGGATGATATGAATAAAGCTCCAGGCCAGGTACACACTGTAACTGTGATTATGTTTGTATTGAAATCCCCTATCCCCCTATCATACATGTCAAAAAACATATATGATAGGTTCATTCTCCTGTCAGTGCCCGTGACAAAGGCACTGACATAGAACTGGAGTTGGTCCCTGGGCGCTGCACAGTGTGGGTTAAATGCAGACACTGACTTTCACTGTACACCTGTATGTGTGACAAATAAAGTACCTAAAACCTAAATCTTACACGATTGATATTAAGAGTGAGTTGTTCTTTAATTGCAAACTTCACAGTCCCCCTCTTGCATGGGACTGCAATACTTGTCACATTATCTATTCTGAGTGATCATTCAGTGAAAGTTCAAGATATTCAGGTGGAGGCAGGGCTCTGCTCAGACTGCTGACTCATGCTCACTGACAGGAGCTTAAATGACTTATTGATCACACACACGTCACTGTGTGACCTGGGTTTCAAATATGTTTCTCTGTGTGTCCCAGTCACAGCATGGACACATAATGGCATCTAATCCAGTCACCAAGTAGCAACGTACTAAACATGTGGTATCTTTACCATCAACCATTATACTAATAAATAAAACCTGAGCAGTGTATACCAAGAGAACAGAGCGCTGCTCAAAAACAGCAGTGGGATGTTAGCAGTAGCCTCATGTTTTGTCACACAACCTATTCTTTCTTTTAGTTTTAGTTTTCTAGATGTTCAAATTATATTAAATCACAGTTTATCTTGATTTACTTGAGTTTCGGTAAGCTACAGACACAAGAAATACCAAAACTCAATGCTAGGTGACAATCAGATCAGACTGTTGTTGTGGGCAGCAGGTCCTTCCCAGAGGTGGACAGAGGACACGACTTCACTACTTGAGTAAAAGTACAGATACTCCTTGTCAAATATTACTCCAATACAAGTAAAAGTAGCTTAGTCAAAACATTACTTAAGTAAAAGTACTGAAGTATTTGCTTAAAAGTGTACTTAAGTAAAAGTATTTAAAAAAAATCTCAGGAAGTACAGGAAAGGAAAGTAGCTTTATTATCATTCTATATAAAAAAGATAGAAAATATGAAGTGAATATCTTCAGTTAAATAAACACTACAAGAACTTCTATTGACATTTACAGATAAATAACTTAATGGCTAGTTTACTTTATAGTTTACTTATATCATGCATCACAGTCACAGCCAAATATGAGCCAGATAACCCACATCAAAGACAGCCGCACCTCACTAACTCTCTCACTCACTCACTCACTCACTCACACACACACACACACACACACACACACACACACACACACACACACCTAACCCCTACCCTGGACTCGTTGATATGAATTGTATAAAAAAACCTGAACAGAAAGTCAACTTAATAATTCAACTGCACTGCAACAGTTGCCATATTTAGCTAACTAACTATGTTACTACAAGCACATACAATTACGTTTAAAATGTTCATCTGCAATTTAACAAACATTAAGCTAGTTAACGTTATTAGCTACTTTACATACAGCAACGTGCTTTTTCAGGTTGGAAGACGAGTTTTTGTAGGACGTGATATCATTTGTTGGGGGTAAACACAACAAACATTAAAACTGAAACAAATCTGTTCTTGTGACAAAATAAGGCCACGGGTGCTCGGTGGGAGTTTCTCCAGTTTCTTCCTCCAGTTCTTAGTATGGCATGATGTAGTACAGGTATGCCAATACGACAAAGACAAACCATACGCAAATCAACAGAAACAGTTTATTTTTCAGGAATTTCGCACACAAAAAAAAAAGAAAATCATCAGCTGACGTAAGCTCAAGTAGCAAGTAACGAGAGCATCAATAGAAATGTAGTGGAGTAAAAAGTACAATATTTGTGGAGTGAAAGTAAAAGTATCCCCAAAAATAATACTCAAAAACTGTACTTAATTACAGTACTCAAGTAAATTTACTTTGCCTTGAATTTAGACTCACAAATGCAGAACATTGACTCAGATAGTTCTCACAAGCCAGGTTTTATTTCTGGGCACAGAGATCAAAGGCAGAGGGAATCCGGAGCGGAGGAAGCCAGGTAGACGAATGGAACATTGTCCAGTAGTGGTTCTGAGCTGAGGTTCAGGGGGGTCCGTGGGTGGAGCGGAGTTCAGGGATCCAGGAGTGAGGCAGGATGGTGGCTGAAGACCAGGATTGATCTGGCGAGGAATGGAGTGCAAGACCGTTCCTTAAATACTGTGAGTGGTGGTAAAGGCTTAATTGCCGATACAAGGCAGGTGTGCAGATGCTGAGGAGAACTCCACTGGGGTCCAGGAAAACTAAACAAAAAACACTCCCACAAAAGGGGAAAAAGAGGGAACAAAAGGAAAACACAGGGATCCTGACAGATATAAACTAAAAATATCAGTCGGCCTATTGGGAACAAATATCTGTGACAAAATATTCTAAACTCAAGGACTACTTACTACCTTTAAACCTTACTATCTTTAAACTTTGAAACCTGGAACTTGCTCAGGTGTCATTACATCACATCTACCAAACTTTGTCCATGTGACAACAAGTAGTCTTACAAGAGGGGCGGTGAATATCTATCTATCTATAAGTCTATGTTGAGGAAGGCTGTTGGGTATGTTTATAAGCTCCACATCTGGGTGAACCTTGAATTTTGAATGTGTTGTCATTAATGATGTATAACATGACAAGGTGTATTTTATGCTCTCTGATGTAATCCACTCATAGTGCAGCAGTAGAATCTTTCTATTATGTCAGTCCACAACATACTGTATATTGTGTTCAGAGTTTCAGGCCACTTTCACAATATTCAGTCAGTCTGATTGTGCTGACAGAGGCCTGCACCTCCTCCCTCCACCTCTCCCCTCCACCTCCTCAAAAAAAAAAGAAGGAAAAAATCAAGCGGAGGGGAAAGAAAATGAGGGGTAAGAAGAAAAAGTGGGATGAAGAAGGAACCCCCCCCCCCTCTCTATATGGTACCTAAGTAGCTTAAGCAGCCGTAATCTTTCCTCTCCATTCCCTCCAGCAGATCAAAGACAGCCTCTACCTTCGGATCTGGCTCCTCAATTAGATGGATTAGTATCAAATTAAGTTTTGATTTGCTCCCTGGTGTGACACTCTCTGCAGGGTGGCACAGCAGGGAGGGAGAGCACGTGAGGGGCCCAAACACATACAATGCTCCCATGGGTGGGGGGGACACAGGGGAAAAGGAGGCCCTCATCACTGGGAGGCCCCGGAAACATGCCTTAATGGGTCCTCAGGGGCATTCTTCAGCAACAATAGGCAGTGGTTCTTTTTTCATGTCCGTCTCCTCTCCTCTGTTCTTTGAACTGCTGCTTCATACTAAAAACTAAAATATTCAAACTGTGATAAATGTTGGATTTATTGGAAACATAAGTGTCAGGGGTATTGCTGCTGTGTGTCCATATGTAAGTGCTTATAGGGGTTCTGGCTGCTCGTGTGTGTGTGCTCACATGTATGCTGTCCAAACACTCATGACTACATTCAGCTTGGCGGAACCATAGTAAACGTTTGTTTGACTGTGAATGTTCATTAAAGCTGTAGTCCAGATTTTCAAGGAATTCTGCTTTGTGCATCATTTGCTTGTTTGTGTCTTTGTCTCCTCCCGTGTGCATCCTATGATAGGAACGTTTGTGCCAACTGACTCTGACTGTTTGGTTAGTTTGACTGAGATGTTAAAGGATATGCTCCACTTTGTTATAACACACAGTAGCACCCATATTTCCCCAATCAGATTGAGTTATTTGAGTTATAATTCTATAATTTTCTATATGTTTTCAATAATAATAGAGTTCTCAAAACCCAGCACACTGGGAAATGAAATCGTACTCTTTTACATGCTCATAAATTATACCCTTTCTGTAACAGGTGGAAAAAATAGCTGGAAGTAAGTTGACAGCTTGCATTGTTTTATTCTCATTCTTTTTTTTTTTTTTATTGTAGAAACCCCACCCAGTAATACCAGCTGTCAAACCGAGGGAGAACTGCAGAAGGAAGAAACGCTGCAAAGAAGACAAGGGATGGGGGTCAAAAAGAGTGAGATTTGAAAAGAGAAATGGGGCAAATATGAAAATCAAGTAGGGGATGTGTGTCTTCTTGTTGGCATCGATCAGCTTCAGTTGCTACTCCATCCTCCTTGGAACTAGAGACAGCATGTGGAGGGAGGAGAAGACATTTCTAGGAAGTCTCTTTTCCTTGGACTGTCTCTCTCTCTCATCGTGTCCTGAAAGGTAGATTATACACTCCTAAAAATAATAGGTCTATAACTAGAAATGGTTCACTGAATTGTCTGAACAAGAGAATCTTTGTGGTTCCTATGATTGAACCCTTTTGGAAGGTTTTACCTGGAAACCTCTCAAAGGAAACTAAAAGAATATGTTAAGCTCACAGAGTACAAGGTTACATGTGGCACCCTCTGTGAAAGGCTCAGAAAAGAGCTTTCATAAGATTTGTTTTCTGAAATAAAAATACTCTCCTTTATGGCAATTTTAAAATAAGGATTTTCAAGGATATGTCTCTAATTATTTTTTTAAATCGGACTTTGCCCCAAGTACAGCTAGTCCAGCTCACTTTCATCACCCAGAACCCACATGTAAGTAACAACGCAAGCAGGATCATTTCTATAAATCCAACTGTCTTAAATTTGACATCACCTTATCTATAATGACTTCTTTGTTACATTTTCCCATCCAGTTTATGACCTGGACTTGCACAACTCTCTCGATATATATGTGTGTGTGTGTGTGTGTGTGTTACATCCCTATTATATATGTATAAAGGGTGTAATCCAAGAACAAAACAAACGTCCATGGTCTGGAGACATGGTTGGGTCTTCTTTACCTCCCTCCCTACCACCAACCTAAAGCCTGATTTATGCTTCTGCAGCGAAACGACGGCGTAGCTACGCCGGTGCCTCGACGCCGTTGTGCACCTTTCGAAGTTCTGCGTCGAGGGAACGCGTTGCTCTGCAATTCACAGCCATGCTGCTAGTGGGTGTGACTGTGTGTGTGTGTGTGTGTGTGTGTGTGTGTGTGTGTGTGTGTGTGTGTGTGTGGTATCCGTATCCTTGTTTATCTTCCGGTCACAGTAGACAATGGCGACCGAGGTAGAGCGGGTGTGTTTGGAGTTGGAGCTCATCGTTATTATTGCAAATGTTGCGGCGCAAGCAACAGAAAAGACGTTTGCGGAAGTGTTCTGTAGAAAAAAAACGGAAAAAGCAACTGCCAGAGGAACTGACGTTTTGAGCGGACCAATCACAGCCCTTGCGGTCCGCGTTGCCGTGGCGCGTAGTTAGGATTTTTTGGAGGTGCACGTCGATGTGACGCAGAAGTATAAATCAAGCTTATTGCCACTGCTGCTGCTGCTGCTGCTGCTGCTGCTGCAGCCAGTTAAGCTCTCATTAAGTTAATAATGTAACAAAACTCACACAACCCCCAATAACAGTCTAGAAAGGCTGCACAATTGAATTATTTGAACACTGTTAATGTTAGCAGAGGGTGAACTGGAAGTCAGCCAGCTCAGTGGGCAGAAGTGTCTCGTGTGAGTAATTGTAATTACCTGTAATACAGTAACACAAAAGTAACAGAGTAAACTGAAGTAGTTAAGAAAACAAGGAAGCTTCATACTAAAATACAAGCAAATATACTTCAAACAGAGGGAATTAGAAATAAAGGCCTTTCTCCAATATAAGCCTGCTCCTAATAAAGGCCTGGTACCCTCTGCAAGCCCCGGTCAGTATTAGAGGCCAGACATCCAGACTGATTAATGCAGCTTGTTATATTGTTTCCAGAACACATCCTCACATCTGTACCATCAGCTGTACCATCACCTGTAACATCTGCTGATGAACAATTATAACTACATGTTGATTAAATGACCTCCAGTCCCTGACTCTTTAATGGGACTCTCCTGTCCATATATAAGTATAGAGTGTAGAAGAGCTGCTACAGTCTTCATTGAAGTCATTATAGTAAGGCCAGACTCTCTAAGATCCACCCTAATGTAAATGAAATGTGTGATCATTGTCACACAGAAAAGGCTGAACAACTTCCAGGCTTCTGTATTTCAGGCTTTATCTTGACGAACGGCAAATTGTGGAGTTCAATTCAACCAAAGCTTCAGCATGGATGAATGACCTGATGCTATTCCTTAAGTTAAAAAAGATAAAGGGTCAACTTAAACATTTCATACAACATGGGAACCTTTAATATTTGATTTCTAAAGGCTTAAGACCCTTCCCCAAAATTAAACATAATTAGCCCTCCTCATGACCACTCATTGAGCTCTCAATTCATTACAATGTTGTGGTAAGAACTGAAGGTAAATTATCTTATTAATATACCACAGATTTTATTTATTTATATTTAAGTATGTATGTATGTATGGTCTTATATGTGAAATGTTGTAATTACCATCCCCTGTATAAAAATAAATAAAAAATGGTGGTCTGAACTGAGCCATGGATTTGGATAATCTTTACACCCATAGTATTTATACATACATCCTTTTTTAAAACATGTCATGTTGTATTCTTGAACTTTTCTGTTAGGGCATTTAAAGGCCAGTCGCAGGCTGTTAGGGTAAGAAATGTGTTTACCCTACACTCTGTTTGTCTAAGGTTAGAGCCCCCCCCCCCCCACAGAGCTTATAGTGGGAAGGGATGTTAATCTTCTTATGGATTCAGTTGAAGACCACTTCTCTTCTAAACCTAAACCCTTTTCCCTAGCAGCCAGAGCTCTTAGAAAAGAAATGTCAGATCTTAATTTAATATACAAATGGAGGAATAGACAAGACCTGTAAATATTCCTACTTATCATCTGATAACTGTTACTCCAGGATAGATTTGTTTTTTCATTCATGCTGGGAGAGAATATTCAGTTAGTTAGTTCAGCCTGTAAATATTTACCAAAAATACACTCAGTCACTCACACCTCTCCTCTGCAACAACAGTTTCCAACAGTGGAGATTTCCTAATTATTTGATTAATGCTTAAAATGATGTAAGAATAATTAATGACCATATCGACTTATTCCCTAAAATAAATAAAGCACCAGCCTCATCATCCACGTATGATGACGTGTATCAGGAGCTTAACTGTTCCTTATTGTGTTAAGGTTTCGCTCTTTGGACCAACTAAGCAGAACACAGCCAGGGAAAAGCCAACTCGGTACAAACAGAGTTTATTAAGAGTTTGGGTTTGAGCGTAGATTCAGATTTGGGCTGGACTGGATGTTGGAGAACGGGACCAGGAAACTTGAACAGGATCGGATGGCTGGCTGAGCCTAGCAGGAGAGAGACCGGGCAGGTAAGGTGGATCTCAAGCAGAGGCAGACAGGAGGTCTTCCAAATCAATACTAAGGCAAGTATATCTAGGTTCAGCCAAGCTGTGTACCACATGGGTAAACGGACGATCTGGCGATGAATGGGGTGAAGAACCGATCTTAAATACTGCAGCAGCTTGTAGAGTGGATGAGGTGATTGAAGCCAGGTGCGGAGAAAAACAGGCAAGGGCTGAACCTGGGAGGCCACACCCAGCACAGACACACACACACACACACACACACACACACATAGAGAGAGAGAAACAAACAAACACAAAGGGGAGGGGAGAGACAATGCAGATTCCCTAGCATATTGCTCAATGAACTCTGTAGAATTTAAAATGAAATGAATGATCACTTCTTCTCTCTCCTCTCCTTCCTCTCTCTCCTCTCTACCCCAACCTGTCGAGGCAGATGTTCTCCCACTTTGAGCCTGGTTCTGCCTGAGGTTTCTTCCTGTTAAAAGGGAGTTTGTTCTTGCCATTGTCACTAAGTGCTGCTCATGTGGGAATGTTGGGTCTCTTTAAAATTAAATCTGAAGAGTTCGGTTTAGAACCTGCTCTATGTGTAAAGTGCCTTGAGATAACTTTGTTGTGATTTGGAGCTATACAAATAAAGATTGATTGATTGATTGATTGATTGATTGATTGATTGATTGATCACTATGTTCAACACAGTGAAACAAACTGTTTTTAGACTCTTATCATTTCTGAAATAACAAAAAATAAGCTTCAATTTATGATACCTAAACAAGAGATCTCTGATGATATAACCAGGCTCTGACCTGACAGTCTCTCTATTGATTTCTTTCAAATATTCTTGAGTAAACTAACAAACCCTCTCTTAGAAATGCTTAACCACTCAATTGAAAATATGTGTGTACCCCAGTATTTATTATCTAAATACTGGATATTAGGTAGGTAAAATATGTCTGAAAGAAAATTGACCACTGGTAGTTAGGTTTCTAATTGATGATTTAAGTGATGTGAAACAAAATAACTACAAACAGGAAAAATGATGATTGATTTCTTTGTCTTACAGAAATGTGTTTGGATGTTTCCAATCAGATGGAAGCCTAGATGTTCAATATTTTGCCCAGACTTTAGTCCCCTCTGTTATCTTCATTTTCCCCCTTTATAAACAAATACCCATTTAAACAAAAGTTACATATTTTATGTTATTGGTCAAATTTGACCTAGTAGTAATTTTTTTTTTTTAATGCAGATAAATACATAGTAAATGTTGCCAAACCGTCATCAATAACAAAAACTACAAAAAATAAAAAAGTAGTAATGAAATCCTATAATTATAGTATTATAATATTTCATGCCAGGAAAGGCTATTGACTTCAATTGTAGAGTGGCGTGCTCAATGCAAACATACAACAGGAGCTTCAGACGTGTGTGAGACAAGAGACTGGTTACCTCTGTGAGTGAATGCACTGTTCGAGTGTGTACATCTCCAGCTAACTAGCTACCACAACAGTGTCTATATAGTCAGAGGCTGAGTGTGCAAAAAGTTTGAGTTAGTTTCGCTAACAGCCCTTCTAGAGATTCCATACCAGTTTGTTTGTGCCTCTGTGGTTTGTAATGGCTCACTTTGACGTATATTCTTAAAAGTTTCTCTTGAGTCCCATGTTGGTCCTTGTGTCAGCCAGAAGAACCATGTTTACCCAGAGTGTAATACTCTCTTAACGAGTAGACTGAGAGAGGACAGAGAGAAAGACACACTGACATAGATGACACAAGGATAGAGGCACAGGAAGAAGAAAGCAGAGAGAATGATGAGCAAGTTAAGACTTGAATCAAGAAGCTAATTCCAATGAAGGAAACAGACAGGAGGGTAAACATTCAGACGTGGAGCGTCTGAAAAATAAAACTCTCTGACCTAAATGTGACTGTTATCTGTGTTTACAATGTGTCTTACTGCTCAGGCAAACCTTGCACTCAATAAAGCGTGTGTGTGTGTGTGTGTGTGTGTATGTATGTGCACTTTAACATATGTTTTAGCTATTTCCTGTCAATGAGTAAGGCGCCGTGACAACACTGCTGACATCAGAGAGGGAATCCAGGGAATTGACTGTTTGCAGCGGTACATGACATCAGGAACATCTGCTCTGACCTAAAATCTTCCACTGTATCATGCCGTATCACTGCTGAATGTGTACGTAACAAATTCTTCAGAAAATAATAATGACTCCATAGAAACGTTACAGTGGTGAGACCTCAGGAATGTCTTGGTGAACAGTGTAGATATGATACAGTACAGTATGTCTGCTTCAGAGAGCGGTCTGTGACTCAGTGTAAATAAAAGGGAAAGCGTCACTGTCTGTTGGAGGAGGGGAGCCACGTGTTGAGGTGTGTGGGTGTGTGCATTGCTGTGTGATTAGGTGTGTGAGCATGTATGTGAGTGTGTTCTGACACGTTTATAGGCTAGAAGGTTATTGGTTTGTTTATACTGAGGCCTGTTAGTCATCCCTGTATCTTTTTATGTCTTTACTACAAATGCTGCACTCATTCCATTATAACAACACAATAAAGTCTGATTCATTGTCTGTGTCTGATACTTGAGCCTTGTTACAACTAAAACTTAAATTATAAAAGGCTGAGGCTGTTAATTGTATTTTTCCACCTATATCACTTTTCCTATCTACAGCAGTAGGATGAAACCCTCTTCCAGTGTACAGTATATTGAGAAAGATACAGAGGGTTGAAAATGCCATCAGTCTGCTGAGGAGTAATCTCTACTCACTGCAAGGAGGTCCTGAGTTCAAATCTACAACTTGGTTGGGTCCTCCCACAATCCAAAGGCTTGTAAATAAACTGGAAACTCTGAATCGTCCTCAGGTGTGAAAATGAGAGTGTGTTTTTTTGGCTCAATCCCAATCTGGCTCCTATCCACTCTGTCTCTGCAAACGGCTAACCGCACTAAAGGGAGTGTAATGTAAGAGTCTGCAGCCCGCTAACATGCTCACAATGACAATGTTAATGTTTTGCTGGTAATTGGTTCTAAACAAAATATTTTAAGTGTGTCTTAAAGCAGCAGTCAGGTGTCCATATGAACAGTAAAGAGGTTTTCCTCTCTGTAATCATTCCTCCTGTTCATACTGACTATTAAAAGATCTCCATCACATGTGCTTTCAATGGAAGTGATGGAGGACTAAATCCACAGTGTGTCCACACAGTCATTATAAAGTAGATGATCAGCTTCTATTGAGCTTCATCAGTGTGAGTTAGTCATATCAAGTGATATCTGACACATTTACAGTCTTTTTAGCATCAGATTCCCTCTTAGTGTTTCCTGTTGAGCTGTGGTGGAAGTATAGTAACAAAAAGACTTTGCTACTAAAAACACTGTAACGTTGAAACATAGAAGATGAAGATTTGACTCAGTCAGACGACTGAAGCTTCATATTAGCTTCAGATCAACTTTTAAATACATGTTTACACAGAAGGAGGACTGTGGATTTAGTCCTCCATCACTTCCATTATAAGTACATTATGAAGGGGACAAAGAATGATGACGTGGAAATACATCACAAACATAGTTAGTTCATTATTGTGTCAAAAAACAACAGTCCAGTCAGAGCTGAGAATGTAAATGATGTACTTGACATTAAACACACTACTTCATTTTTTATCATTCGGGAAAACAGGATGAAAGCAGTTCCAAATACACTTAAGGATAAAATATATTCCCCTAAAAACATGACGAATCTCATACTTGAATCACATTCAGACCACACACACACACACACACACACACACACACACACACACACACACACACACACACACACACACACACACACACACACACACACACACACACACACACACACACACACACACACACACACACACACACACCTACAGATTCATGAGAGACCAGAAACTAACAACTCTATCTTAATTCATCCACCTCAAGATTTCTCAATAACTTTCATTCACACTCAATCTGTGTCAATGTCCTGTTTTAACTGTTAACATTAAAGTATTAAGCAATGTAGCTGAGATTTGATCATTAACTGAAAAGGAAAAATAGAGAAAGGGTAGTGTGTAGGTAGAATGGACACAGAAGGATTTGTCTAGGCTTACAGAGCGGTTGGTATGTAAATGTTTGGAGTGTAAAGTGGAGAGCAGTGCCCTGCTCCATTTAAATCCCTTTGAACTTTGTGAATTGTAGTCACCTTAGAAACCAGGTTAGCTAAAAGTAACACTTAAGCCATCAAACCTGAGACTTTCAAAGGCTTAAGCCCCTGAAAAATATCACTCACCACCTGGGATCCACACTGGGGTCAGGTTAGCAGCAGTATTTAGAGCCAGGTTAAGAAGGGACATCATGCTAAGTAGGAAATTAATTTTGGGTTGTTTTGTAACACGGAGCATGGTTTGGGGTGGATCACATGGACAAGGCTGGTCAATGGTGTTGAGACCAGAAGGCCAAGACAGCATGTGGCTGGTGTAAATCTGGGAGGCCCAGTGCTGGTTAGCTGCTCTCAGTCCTGAAGCTCACAAATAGCTTGTTTTCCCCCTGTGGACTAAAACTGACAACAGCTCTTGTCCTCTCCTGCCTTCTCTTTTTTTATTACCAAACTAACTGCCAGTGAAGCAAGCATTACAACCTTAAACTGTATTGGAAACTCACTTTAGTAGCTCTAAAGTTGAGCTTTGAGCAATGCTGGCGATGACTGACACACACAAAGGCCATGTTCTTTGCACTTATTGTGTATTCACCTGTATCCATGAAGTGGATGACATCTGCATAAGCATGAAAGTGTTAACAGCAACAACAACAAAAGTCCATTATCCCATAGAATAGATTTATAAATATATGATTTATGAATATATATGACTCATTTAACATACTGTTCATATTCTACACCGTCGCAGTATGTTCTGGATTCGGACCCAGTCTAAGAATCCTCTCATAAAAAGTGTCTATACCAAATGTTGAAGCACAGATGTGTTAAGAAAGCATCAATAGTGGATCTGACTGATCAATAAATGTGATTAAACCTTGATTCATGTTTCAGAGAGCAGAGAGAGTGTATGTTTTAGCTTTTACATCACTCATTTACTAACATCTACTATCACACAATATCATGTCCTATTTTACCTAAGACATGAAAATATAACATAACAATAATGATGTAAATGTATTTTATGTAAAGTGAAAATAACAAGAGCTTAATGGAAGTGTGGGGTTTATTGTATAACCATTAGAGCCATCAGTCTTCACTGCTACATCATATAAACTACTATCTTATTAAAACTATTAACTATTCATTTACCTAAAACACATGTCAATAGATACGGCTCAAATTTCACCCAGAACAGCCTCAATGAACAAAAAAAAATTGTAGCACCTGTACAAAAGTATAACATTTAAAATATTTTCATTTTCGTGCATTTTGGGCCACTTTAAGAAAAAGTCATCAAATTTCACAGAAAAAGACATTAAGGGTGTTTTAAAACTGTCACATGTCAAAATGGTTCAGGTTTGACCCAAACACTATGTAAGGGTTAACTTTCTCTGCTATCACATTTTTTATATGTATTTATATTTACAATCCAGTATAAAGTAACAGCATCTTGTTGTTGGTAATAATAATGTCATTGTGTCTCTGTCAGCATGGTTCAGGTTTAAATAACTTTCATTAGGAGCTGGCAGTACAGTTGGCTTCCCCAGTTGTTTCTCTACAAGCAGACAGCAGCCTGGTTTCGCACGCTACTGCCAAAACACCGGCCAAGAGCACAAACTAAATGTTACATTGTGCTCTATTTTAGGAATAACATATTTGTTTTGAGCCATTCTTTGGCTAAGTGTCTGGAGTCCTTACTATTATCCCCCTGTTGACTTTACTAATTTAAATCTTGGGCAAACACAGAGGGAGCAGAGTATTGTAACACACGCCAAAGAAAATGAGCTAAATTTAAAGACAGGGATGGGGGTGACTGACGGAAACAATGTAGATCAACGCGGGAGTTGATTTTTTTTAGAAGGGGCCGTGGGGATCTGAAGGAGAGGGCGATGACATGCACGATTGATGACACCGGAGGAGAAGTGAGCAAATAGGATGGAGTGAGCAGGAGGTCTGAGAGCTGTCTGTGTAAGCTCTGGAAAATCAATATGAATGTGAGTCACAGCCTCACCTGTGGAATTTCTGTAAAAGACCAAAATAGGAACACACTGCGCTGTGCTGCTGTGAGAACATGGCACAGATTAATCCTGATATGAAGCTGAACGAGGAAAGTCAGAGGAAAAGCTACGTACCTAACATGAGCAATGCTGCATGAACACACAGGGATGGAAAGTAACAACACACATGTGCTCAAGTGTTGTACTTAAATACAATTTTCAGATAGGCTACTTGTACTTTACTGTAGTATATTCATGTGATGCTACTTTCTACATCTCAGAGGGAAATATTGTACTTTCTACTCCACTACATTTATTTAACAGCTTTAGTTACTTTTCAGATGCAGATTTGACACAATGGATAATATAACAAGCTTTATAAATACAACACATTGTTAAAGATGAAACCAGACAGCAGTGTGTAGTCGGCTCACATTTCAGATGTCTATGAGTTGTTAACAGTTCCACCAAATAGTGATTTTTCCCTCTAAACTTCTCACATGGTTTCATTTCAATAAATGTTCAAATGATCCAATATTTCAGCAAAAATCAAAGATTAGAGAAAAAGTCCAAAAACTGAAAACATTTGTGTATCAGAACTTAGTTTTTTCTTCTTTCTTCTCCCATTAATCATCTCACCACCCCTCACATGTATCTGCTCACCCTTTGGAGTGGCCTGACTCCTAGACTGGGAACAAAATGACTACTTTTACTTTTACTCTTAACATTTTGCTGTTAATACTTGCTGTAAATTGCTGTGAAGAACATTCACTTGTATCTATCTATTTATTTACAACTTAACTTTGGGGAAAGGGGAACAAAAGGTTACAGAGTCCCTTGAGTGCATTCTTTATGTGTCTGTCGTCCACCTTTATCTCTGGGGAACGACTGTGGACGTGATGCCCAAATAAGGAAGAGTTTGTCAAGCATCAGGCAGACGTGACTCTCCTCCATCCTCCATCACACTCACTATTTCTGAGGTAGTTTCATTAAAATCCTGCATTTTTGAATACTCCTTCCACCACTGTATAAACATTGTGTGTGTGTGTGTGTGTGTGTGTGTGTGTGTACGTGATCTATCCTCATTCTAAAACTAAAGGTTACCCACAAGTGTGCTCACAAGGAGATGAATAAGCCAGCAGTTGAACACAGTCTAACCAGTTTGAGCAGGCTGCAAAGAGTGAGAATGAATAATGTGAGGTGACAGCAGTGTGTGTGCGTGTCTGCTAACACAACTTTCACCATGAGCATGAGCAAATGCATGTCTCATGTGAACATTCTGGAATCTCCCACTCTGTCGTGCTTCCTGATGTGTGTATCAGACATGAAGAGGAGTCAGCGACTTCCCCCCAGAAAGAATAACAATCTCTCATCAAGCAGGTGGTCCTGACCAGGAGGATGTTTGCTCACCATCTTCAACTCAAGCTTACAGTCAGTGAGTACTGCAGCAGTGCCCCTTAATGTGAGAAACTCTGTCTGTTACAAATGACACCTGAATGTGTAATATTCCTTTTTTTAGACTGAAAATTGCATCCAGTCTTTTAGAAGATGTAAACAGAACATACATGTGTTATGTTGCTGGAGCAAGCCTCAGCCCAGCCTCAACACAACCTGTAAAGGCAGATGGTTGCCCACCTAGGGCCCGGTTCTGCTGAGGTTTCTTCCTGTTAAAAGGGAGTTTTTCCTTAATGCTGTCACCAAGTGCTGCTCAAGGGGGAATGTTGGGTCTTTCTAAATCAAATTAAAGAGCACAGAATAGGCCGTATCTATGTGTAAAGTGCCTTAAGATGACTTTTGTTGCGATTTGGTGCTCTGGCACTTTCTGTTGATGTCACATCCAGCTTTGAGTATAACCAATCAGCACAGACTCAACCTCAAGCCCCACCCAGGAATTTTTCGGGGCCGTATGGAGTACATACCCCGAGGCAGGGACTCGTTCCTGGAGATTGATCTTCAGGGGCGGTTCCTGGTATGGAGACACATGCCAGCGGTCACTGCCCCGTAAAACGTTCCTGCAGTGGAAACGGTCCTACTGACACACGCAAAAGATACCTTCAGATCTTGACTCATAATAATTAGAACCATACTTTTTCTTGAGGATCACTTATGTAATCCAGAAATTTTTTTTCAGAACATCTACTGTCCAAAAAAGAACTTTCCATGGTGCAGATTTGCCAAAATCTAAAGAAACATGGGTGCAACAAAAACATGTGAGTGTAGATAGTTTTACTTTGATATTTTTGCCAGATTTGGATGGAGAGGTGGATGAATTACTGACCACAGGCCCAGAGGCCCAGGATGCCCTAAAGCCAGAGCCACAGGGCTCAGTATAAAGTAAGAATGTCGTAATCACATCATAGTGCTCCTGTTTCTTTAATATTGAGTATTTGCCAGTTGAGTTAATGAGGTGTAACTGATGGCTTTGTTAAGAGTTAATATAATCATTTACTAATGCTTTAATGAGTACGTATATGATGTGAAAAAAACCATGAGTTTAAGTTAATGACAGTCTTAAAGGTGCATGGACAAAAAACCTCAACCTTTGTCAATATTAATCTCTTTTTTTCCTCCACTTCTCAGACCAGCTTTATATTAGTCTGGGGCTTGTCCTATTACAATCTCCAGTTTAAAAAAAAAAAACATGCAAATTGTCGCAATGAGCAATTATATATATTTTCACTGGTGACACCCTCTCCCATTCTATTTCCCTCACTCATTTTATAAACTATACTATTTACTTGTATTTAGATTCAGTTAAGAAACTGCATTTGTTCTTTGTTCAAATACAGTTGATCTTATTCAATTTAGGAAGTATCACTATTGTGTATTCTGTATCCCTCACATACTGTTCATATTCTGACCCACAGTACTTCTTGATAATTAGTCTCTATGACAAACTTCTGTCACATAATTAATAATTAATGAAGGTTTCAGAGAGCAAAAAGAGTTTAGTTTTTAGTTTTTATGAGAAAAAACTACATAAAGAAATCTATATAATGGTCCAATGTTACATACAATAGAACAAAACTATAATTATATCAAATGTGAAGAATTAACATTTTTGAAAGATCATTTTTGAATTTTTTGGTAAATATGGGTCGAACATGCTACAAACATGTTGTTAAAAAGTTCTTTGTTGATTGTGGGTCAGATTAGGGGAAGTCACCACATTTCAGGCAAATGGAAAAAAAGTACTTTTACATCTCTCAGATGTAAACAATTGGTCAAATCTGAACCTGAACAATATATAATGGTTAAAAGACCAACATGTAATATATTAACTGTATTAACTCCATGATATGTTATCAGAGATTAAGAAAACATACTAAATTGAAATACTGGCTTTTCCATATATACGTAATACTACTACAGTCAGAAGGTTCTCCTTAAAAATTTCCATTCCAGTGCAGAGCGTCTGTTTTTGTTTTGGCCTGTGTGATCTGGCTCGCTGCCCATTCAACCTGATCTTGGTGTTGGCACACATGTTACGTGCCAGTGTGAAGTAATGCAGTGTTAAGAGGTCGTTGTCATTTTACATATTCCTGTAAGGTCAGGTTGACGCCCATTTCAACACCCCAGGTTGCCAGATATGAAACACTGGCACGCAAAAACTCAGTGTGCTGCAGCCATAAAGCAAACAAACAAACTGGATCAAGTGAGACAGATTCCACTCAACCTAAAAACTTGCGTGTGCTTTGAGTCTGGGGAGGAGGGGGCGGGGCAGGCAACTGTCTCCAATATTTTGAATTTGGACTGCAACACCCGTTTTAAACGCTTGCTGTCAGTGATACATATTCTCCATTATATAATAATAATAATAATAATAATAATAATAATAATAATAATAATAATAATAATAATAATAATAATAATAATAATAATAATAATAATAATAATAATAATAATACTACTACTACTACTACTAATAATAATAACTGTGTTGCCTTTAGGGCATACATTTGAATGTGCTTTTATTTTGAAAGATTTTTATTTTGAAATGTGTTTATCTTGATTAGGAAGTTACGGGTTCACAGGTTGGGATGTCTGGATGATGTAAAAGAGCCACAGTAAACAGCAACTAAAGCTCCCTACGACTCAAGTCATCATGTGCAGTAGAGAGAGTTTAGCTAGTTGTGTAGCTGCAGTTCCTACACTGTATTGAGGGCAACATAATAATAATAATAATTAAAAAAAAATATATAATAATAATAAAAATACACTTTATTTATAGAGCACCTTTCATACAATGCATGTACCTCAACGTGCTTTTCAATTAAAAAAAAATAAAAAAAGACATTCAGTAAAAATTAGTTTCAATGATATAAATTAAAAGCAAAATTAAATAAACACATTTTCAGTTGTCATTTAAAAATGTTCATAGAGCTCACATCTCTTTGGGTTAGACTATATATGTGTGTGTGTGTGAGTGTGTGTGTGTGTGTGTGTGTGCGCGTGCGTGTGTGTGTAATAAAGGTATACATAAGTAATTAAGGGAATAAATGGAAAGCCATGCTCTGTCTTGAAGTTATTACTATAGACACATTTACAGCCTGCTGTTATTTCCTGCATGGTGAAATGATTATATGTGTGGAAATTGTGAATGTTTGGATAGCACCAGCATGATTCCCCATGTAAAGCAGATCAGGTGAAGAAGATGTTTGTTCAGTCATCAGGTTGCTGGACTGATGTTTCTCTTGTTCTCTGGTGTCATTAAAAACTTTGATTATCCACTCAGAGGGTTAGGACCTTTCACCCCATCCAACGGAACACCCCTAATCAACAGCACCCACTGCACCTAATGCCAATTATCTTTTAGAAGTCAGACATTTGTTCAGTTCCACCCAATTATACCAGAGCTTCATCAGTAGCACTCCATTAGGGACCTTTAAGAAAGTCTGGTTCTCACTGTTGATTGAGATGTGACCTCAGAAGTCAATCATATTGCCTGAAGGCACACAGTTATCCCCTCTGCTGTTACCACCCAGTCACTAAGTGCCAGTAAGGAGTACTTACTGGCAGTAAATCAGCAGTTATAATTGATTATATCTGGCACATGTACTGTGCACTTTAAATGAGTAATATTTCTGTAAATATCAAACTGATGGTGAGAAGCTTGAAAAATCCACAACAACTTGAACAATGTATTTATAGAAAATTTCTCACCTTCTAAAAAGTCTGTCCGTGCATGTCAACAACAGGGGCGGAGCCAACGTAGTGCCCGCCTGGAATCTGATTGGCCACCCCAGGTTGGCTGGCGTTGTGGTGCTGGAAAGAAGAATGAAGGCATAAGTAAGTAAATAGAAGCTTCATATTTGTAGCATTTGATATGGAAAGTGATGGGGTGTTAAGTTAAGACGAACTGTCTAACATGTCACAGTTGAGAGTGAGAGTCTGGGGGACAGCTAACGCTAGCAGTTAATATTAACACAACGTTAGTGACAGCAAGAATTATCCAACGTTTCCTTTTTTAACCAATGGCATCATGGCGAACACATCATGCCATGTCAGTGTAATGAAGTGTGAAATGATTGTGATGTTCAAATAAAGCGTTTTGGTATCAATACTGTATCATTTATTATTATTTACCGTCTCGATCTGTATTTCTTTTTTTTACCTTTAAAAAAAAAAAGTTTTTACATGTTTTCTGGTGAAAAAGGTTCACCAGCGTCTACATTTCCTGCGGCGGCTGAAGAGGGCCTCAGCCTCAGTCCATCCATCCTCACCACCTTCTACAGGGGCACCAAAGAGAGTGTTCTGATCAGCAGCATCTCTCTCTGGGATGACAACTCTAACACCTCAGACATAAAGGCCCTGAGGAGAGTGGTGAGGACGGCAGAGAGGACTATTGGGTTTGTCACACTGCCACCTTTAGAGGACATGGCCCAAAAGCGCATGCTGGCCAAAGCAACCAGCATCCTGAGAGACTTTAGTCACCCCTGTCATGGACTGTTCTCCCAGCAGCCTGCATAGCAGCACTGTTAGGTTCAGTAACAGCTTCTACCCTGCTGCCATCAGACTGCTGAACAAAATGACACACTGCTGACTGTTTTGCTCTCTCATCTGTAATCAGGCAGCTGTCATAAAAATGTGCAATATTATTATTTATTATTATTTATTGATGTGCACATTTTACATCCTCCAGTCTTCATATCTGTCCAAAAATTAATTATTTTAATAGTTTATTAGTTATATATCTATTTCAATTTATCTCATTTTTGACAGAGCTTTGCTCCTAATTTGCATCTTGGATGCTCTAGTGAATGACTGGCATAAACACCTTTATTAGCAGTAGAGAAACAGGAAATCATGGGAGTGAGGGGGGGGGGTGTGACATGCAGCAAAGGTCCGCTGTATATGGCATGTGCTCTTAACCACTCTACCACCTGCACACCCTGAATCTTGAATCTTGATCTTGAATCTTTATATGTGCCACCCTTCCTGTGACTCTGTCCCAGCCTGCCCCCAATCAAAATGTTTTAAATGAGCCCCTGGTCAACAACAGTATAGTTCCTGCTTTAGGTTCATAAAAAGGCATTTACTTGCAGGTCTATGTCAGGAGTCACCATACAAACTCTGGTCTCACACATTAATGTTGGACTGCTTACACACTCATCCACCTGCGCTAACATTCATTCTTTAGAACATCTTTGTTATGTCTGAATTAACCCAGTGATTCATTATTCTGTTGAGTTTATCGCCCACTGTGTTTCACTGGAATTGCAGTCATCCAGTAGAGACTCATTTTATTGATATGAAGTTTAAATATTGATTCAGTTTAAGCTGATAAAAATATAATTAAATGACTCATTTATTACATTGCTCATAAGAAAGAAACTACTAGTATTAATGTTAATTAATTAAATATTATATGGAAACATGACATTTATAGCTATTGCTATCACATTCAGGTCATGTAAAGGGTTAATGTAATGTAAAGGAGTTTTTGATCATCTATTCACAGAGTTGCTGGCCTCTGGTACAGGTTCATTTGAGGACCCAGCATGGGGTAAGAGGCAGACCATCTGTGGTAAGGGGTGGAGGTAAAGGGTAAAGGGGAGGGGTTGTCTTGGTGTATCCATCTGTGCTGCGCGGCCCTGTGTCCCCTGGGACAGCTGGCGCCAATACTCTTGGAATCAGGATGGGAAATGTTTTCACACCTGGGGAATTTATGGAGCCTGCTGAGGACGCAACATGAGGCATTTTCATGCGTCTGTGTGTGTGTGTGTGTGTGTGTGTGTGTGCATGTGCATGTGTTTCAGCAGATGTGTACGTACATATGTATGTACTTAACTTCTATGTACTCATGAGCGGATATATTATCAGGGGACGGTTGGAAAACCAAAAAACTGGACAAAGACAAAAACTTCAGTGAATAGATTCATTTTAGATTCCTTGAGAAGAAGACAAGATTCATGGGACGTGGAAATTCGAACTCAATACATTTTAAGGGTAGATGATTAAATAAGCAATATTTTGACAGTAGTGTGTCACTCTGATTAACAGTGTCAACACCATGACCCACGCTAATATGGTTGTAAGGCAGCCAAACTTTAGCTGGAGAAAATCCCCATCCATACTGTATGTGTTTCATTTACAGTGACAGTGTCTGGGAGGCCGCTCGGAGCAGCACGTCCCTGTTTAACATAGGAAGTCAAATAGTTCTGACGCACTGATGCAGAGTGGGAATAAGACTGGTCAAAATGTCACCAGCATGAGAGACTGGGATTATCCATTATTACAACACAGCACACATTATCCCCAGTGCACAGCGGGGCCAAAGTCTCCATGATGCTGCATCCTGGTCACACTCACTGCAGGAAATGACTTTTTTACAAACTATTACTTTCCACTACTTTCTTTAAAAAAAAAAAAACAGCAATTCAGTTTTACCACATTATGTTTGGTCTTAAGTTAACTGAATAAGTCAGTCCATAAAGGAGTGTGTTACCCTTCAGTTTAATGTAAAACACAGTTCAGTCACAGACACTCAATGACGCAAATGATTATACAATATCTGCACGTTGAGGGAGTTCTAAAAGAATCCAATCAGTGACAAGGACATGTCAGGAGAAATATAAAAAAAATACAAATGCTTTGAATGATCATTTGAGTCTGATGAGTTCAATTACCTAGTTTGAATATCTACTCTTATTAATGATATTTTCTTTCTCCCTCACTGAAGAGCAGTATTGGGAATAACGCATTACAAAATAACTTTTTCAAATGAATTAACGCAATTACAACTACTGAGATTTGAAATGGGCTGTCTTACATGAAAATAATGGACAGCTGCAGAGGACAGCAGATAAATGCACACACAACACACACATCATCTGACCTTACTGTGTCTCACAGCTGTAAAGTCCAGACTGATTTGGGTTTGTTTGTGTTGTTTTTACAGAGGAGATTGAACTTGAACACTTTTATGTTAAAAGTAACACAAAAGTTACTTTACCTTCTAACTTATTACTTTTTATATGCAGTCATTTTGTAAAATAATTCAATCACTTTTTTGTGGGAAATAATTAGTAACTGTAAATAATTAGTAATAATCATTAACTTGGCCAACATATTGAATAATATGTTAATATTTGTTATGTCTCCTACTTCACTGAAAAGAACATTCTCAGTGGCTATGTGCTGGAAGTTTCAAGTCTCCATATCACACTTGTGTAAATTGCATACTGGATCATGATTGGCACTACAATAGCTGTGATGTCACAAATCCTACTCATAGGTCACGCAGTGGCCACAATGTATTTACATTCTGTGATTCATTTAGTGAAAGATACTTAAAAACAAAGAATAAAGCCAAATATATCAATGTTAGCTGTAATAAATTTAACATATAATGGATTTAAATGATATAGCACTATTATTTGATTATCTAATATGTCACATGGCAGTAATGTGGGATTATATTGTGTTTTGGTTTTCAAGGCATTTTAAAATTGAATTCTATGGTCTCTGGTATTTAACAGATTGAAATTATATGGGTCAATGACGTATAAGGATTTTCAACAACTCAATTTTAAATAATAAAAACAAGCATATCTAATGCAGTAGTTCAAACATTCAGAATGTTGTGTACCTGACAATTCATATTACAATTTGAAAATGATTTTAGTGGGTTTTACAAGATTAATTGGCACTGGCCTGAAAAAAAAGTCATTTGGTGCGACCATGATTCATCTTGAAATATCTTATATAAATAAAAGACCATCATTTACAAAGATTTTTAAAAAATGCAAATACTTTGTTTCCAAACACTTTATATTACTGAAAACTTGTAAAAAAAAGATGTGAAGCATGTTAACTAAATTAATTTATTTCAAGATGAATCGTGGTCGCACCACATGACTCTTTTTAAGGCCAGTGCCAATTAATCTTGAAAAACCCACTAAAATCACTTAATTTCAAATGTATAATATGGATCTTCAGGTACACAACATTCTGAATGTTTGAACTACTGCATTAGATATGCTTGTTTTTATTATTCTACAATTGAGTTGTTCTAAATCCTTATACGTCATTGACCCATATGTATATTACCAGTCAAAAGTTCGAACACACTCTCTTAGTCAAGTGAATGGGAATACTGCATTTATATTGAAGCAATATTACGCAAGACTGTTATCTGCTGAATATCAGCACAGCGGTGATTCGGTCGGACGCATGAGGCTGAGTGTGGAAGATATCCACAGCTGATATTCAGTGTGATATGGCTTTTATACAACTGTTCTACAGGCACCATCCTCCAATTAACAGTAATAAACACACAGCAGATTATTATTTTTTATAATCATTTATCATGACATGTTACCAGAGGCCAGCCAGTATGCTTCCATTGATTGGGCAACCTGTGAAATAAGAGTGTGTTGACAGTGTATGGTGATGTGTGATTCTGATGAGTTTGATAAGACAGTACGTTGCTCCATCATTTCCCCGCACTGCCCGGGTGATATCCAGTAACATCTTAGCCAGCTTTCACACCTGCGAGACAAACAGGTTTTTTTGATTAGTGGTAAATCACATTTCACATGGTAGTCTCTGCATGTTTATATAAAGGATCTCACTTGTGCCATGATCTCTCTCACATCAAGTCCTGCATCTGACACTTCCAGTGGGACTGATTTTTTTGTTGCTTTGTCTTTGCTCCATTCTCCCTTACATTTTAGGATGAATGAGTGATCTTTGACATTCTCTTCTTTGCCTCTGCATCCAAAGTGAAAATGAATATCATACCAGATATTGTTCAGTGAACCTTGTGGATTATCTAGACTTAGACTAGACCTAGACTATTTTTAAGATGGATTGCTCTTCAGGTGATACTGAGGTGGGTTTGTTGTTTTGTCTTTCCCTGCCATTCTAATCTCTTTCACAACACTTTTGAAAACAATATTAGCTGATATGAATTCTGGGTCCTGTATTAAATTCCATGTCTTCAGGTTTAATACAATACATAAACACCTGGAAGTTTCATATTTCATAAGGTTTCATATTCATGTTGTCTCTTGTAATTTTCTTGTGAAACTGACAGCATCTTAACTGGAAAAGATCTGGGAAATGTTTGACACTATAAATCAGTGTTACCCATTTCACAACAGCTGTAGCAAAGACTTAATATCCACAGAGTCAGATTACAACAACATGTTTCATTCACAAGGAAAACCAAAAGCCTGTGTTGGAGCTTACGGAAACGTCCAGGTCTGTTTGAGTAAGGTGTTAAATACCTCAACAGCCAGTTGTTAAAGGAAAATAATCTTTGTTCTATGACAAACACATTTCGAGTTTGATAAAAAGCCAATATAAAGTATAGAAAGTCACTAAGTTAGCACACAGCCAAGTGAACTTTTCCTAAATTCGGTTAACATTATGTTAATCTTCATCTTTGCGTCATACGTTGAGGTTACCCATAAACATTTTACAGCAGTAAAGTGCTTTGATCATTTACTAACAGCGCTGCTGCTGCTGCTGCTGCTGGTTCATCTCTGTAACCGGCTGCTTTCTCACACTGATATGTGTTAACTCATTTGAACTCCTGCAGCTGGACATTTTGTGGTAATGATAAGCTCGAAACAATTTCATTTTCTTCTGTCATAAAATATATATAAAATAAAATATTTTTTTAAGTAAACACTCAAACAAATGCTGGCTGACCTTTATATGACACAATTCAATTTTAGATATTCCATTACCAAGATGACTGAAAAACGTATTACTGTTTTTTTATATTGACCAGAAAACCCAGCAGTAACAATTACATGTTTATACATTTTCCTGTCAGATTAAGAAAAGTATCTGATTTCCGCTTTTGAGGGTGGAAAAGTCCACTGCAATGGTAGAGCTCTGGCAGGACGGCTAGTTCCTGTTCCTGTTCAATCCACATCAGCCTGCAAGTGTTCACCCAAAGATCTGCCTGAATGTGAGAGAGAAGAACCAGCTAAATTAGGTCATTACAATTGGCCTCACAAAACACACACATACACACACACGCACGCACACACGCACGCACGCACGCACGCACGCACGCACGCACGCACACACACACGCACACACACACACACACACACACACACACACAAAGCCTGGAAGTACCTTTTATCTTCGCACTAAAAGCAAATACCAAGTAAATGATTGATGGAGTGAGGAGAGCTAAAAACTAACTTCACCGTCATTTGTTCTGTATGCTGAAGTGCTACTTTCTTTCAAAAAATACCACCATTAGGTTATAGCATATCTTTGACCACATTATTACTGTTTGAGTAGTCTCACCACTGACAACATCATCAGCTGTTTCAATATAAATGTGATGCAGCATCAAACTGCTTTGAGTAGAGACCTGTCAGCCCGGAGAGAGACGTACAGAAATACACTAAACACTTGACCTTAAGACAAACTTCAGTCTGTGCCTGCCTTTTCTGTTCCAGTTTGCCTACTATTGTAAGTCAAGTGTTGACAGGCTCTCATTTAGTCTCTCTCTGTGTGCTTTTATGAGGTCAGCATGTGGTCCAAGTACCTACAGTACCACAGACTGGCTATGTAAATGTGGACAGCTACAGTACATGATTTGTGTTGGAACTGATGCAGGAAGTGGCAGAGCTCGGTTTAGACAGGACAAGCTGATGGACCAACATGTTTACGTGTTAGCTAGAGTAAACCTGTAGCTTGGTTTCTCAGAAACCTCCAGGTTTGTAAAATGAGAGTATGTTAGCAGTGTGAATACCGCAACATGTAAACCTCCAGCTTGATGAGTCAACAGAAGTGGAACTTGTGAGAGTTGAGTAAAACTCTCTATCGGAGATACATCTTAGGTATAGCACTAAAAGACAGTTAACATAAAGTGTGCCTCTTTTACTCTAGCTCATTGTTTTGGTTCCATGACCTGCTTCCAGGTATTCAGTGAAAAAGCCCTGACATCATAGCTGGGGCTCAGGAGGTAGAGCTGTCGTTCACCAATCGGAAGATCAGCGGCTCGATTCCCAGCTCCTCCAATCCACCACTGCAACTACAGTGTGTGAATGTTAGTTTCCCTCCTGATGAGCAGGTTGCTGTGTGGTAGCTCCTGTCATCAGCGTATGAATGTGTGTGAATATTAGTTTCCTCTTGATGAGTACGTTCATATCCTGTGTGGTAGCTCCTGACATCATTGTATGAATGTGTATGATTATAAGTTTCCTCTTGATGAGCAGGTTGCTGTGTGGTAGCTTCTGTCATCAGTGTATGAATGTGTGTGAATCTTACATGTAGTGTAAAAGTGCTTTGAGTGGTCAAAAGTGCTATATAACGTAAATACATTTACAATTTATCATACACTACCTGCCCAGCAGCAAACAGCAGATACAGCTGGTGAACATTATGAAGCATTTAACTCGATAAAGCTTAATTTAGCTTTATATATATATTTCTCAGGAGATGGTGGAGACTAAACCAGAGCTAAAAGGAGAGTGAATGGTGAACACAAACATCATCATCACTGCTTTATGAGTTGTTCATTTATATTTTCAGATTCCAAGTGGCCCAAAAAAAGTATCTTATAAACAAACAGCAAAGCAAAAAAAATAAACCCATTTTTGCTGTAATACATTTTTCTGTATCGGCTGCTGCTGATTTGAACTTATAAAAGCTAGTCCAGATTTAGCTCCACATAGTTCCCCTAAATCCACAAATTTTCTCCAAATTAAAAGGGTCTGTTTGGAAACTCAACACAGCTGATGCTTCGATGGAAATGTTTGAAGTATGACAGTCTAAAATGCTATTTAATGCTTTAGACAGTAATAACAATACCAGTCTAGTATAAATGTCAAACACATCTAATTTAGAGAAAATTAATACCACCATAAAATGTCACAAACTATTAGTTTTAAATGGTAAATGTTGATGGATTAAATTTGTTTGATTCACTCCAGTCCAACCCCCCCTATCCTCCCCCACCCCCACCCAGCTGTTGCTTCTTGTGGGGAGGTCTTCCCCTTTGGTGGGATACTGAGCTGATGTGGTTCCCTCTCTTTGGCAGCTGGCCGACCTGACGAGGGGATTCTTAATGCAGCTGGTGGCCAGAGAAAGTCTCCCTAACCAGTTGTGACTCACCACTTTCGCCCTACTTCCTCCCTACGTCAGTCTGGCTTCATCAAGCTATGTTGTGCATTAGTGGGCAGCTAAGTGTGCGTGTTACTGAGCGTAAGAGGGATTGTGACTAAACTGAATTACACAATTTTTGAGAAGTTGAGTAACAGAGAGAGAGAGAGAGAACGTGCAACATGACCACACTTTCAATAAACAGAAAACTATATATTCATCATGAGTGTGTAGAGAAGGAGATCATATATCTCTCATGCAATACTTTCCTATTTAATCAATGGATTAAATCCACTTAAAGCTTTATAGACAAGTCTGTATTTTACTCACTCCTGTCAGCTGCTGTTAGCTTCAGACTTTACGTTGTTATGAGGATTAGATCAGTGAAAATATCTGTGTGATGTCCCAAATCCCTTTTACCCATGGGAGATGGAACAGCGCTGGCTTCAGCTGTGCATGTGGTTTCTGGCATTGAGACTTAAGTTTCCTGTTTGGAATG
This sequence comes from Scomber scombrus, assembly GCF_963691925.1. Classification (NCBI taxonomy): domain Eukaryota; kingdom Metazoa; phylum Chordata; class Actinopteri; order Scombriformes; family Scombridae; genus Scomber; species Scomber scombrus. The sequence goes on along the minus strand of NC_084976.1, from coordinate 1,122,483 downwards.
AGTCCATCTCAATTTCTTTTTTTCTTCCCACATGAGGAGATTGTCTCAAGTCTACAGGCTCAACAGCAATCTGTGCTGGGCTGAAACTGAGACACGAACGCTGCTCATACCTGTCAACAGAACCTGACTGCTACTGTCAAATATGAGACCCGGGTAGTGTGGCCTTAATGTAAATAATAATGCTGGATAAGTTAGGCTGGACAGGAGCTTGTGTCTTGTTTCAGAAAATGAACATCAGCATCATAGTTTTGTTTTAAGCCTCAACCATGCAATCTATAGAAATGCTTCAATATCTGTCACAATACCAAAATGATTGCAAGTCTGCAGGAGTACCCAAACCTTTAGCCTGAATAGGTTGAGTTCCCACTCTGTGCTTCCAAACTGCAATCTCTCTGTCATAACACTTTAAAAAGAATCATTACTTTCAGTTTGTCTGTGGCCATAGTTGACTCATTTCATTAAAACGGCATTATATCTTTTTATGCATGTTTTTCAATTTCTTTTGTGCAGATGAAAAAAGAACAGTATAAAGTTAGTTACTGCACACTAAAGACCCAGAAGGCTCTGCTGATATATTGACAGTGGACTTGAGAGCAGATATGCCTCTATGGTGGATATTTACGAAGGATTTGTGGCCCCTTAGGGACAGCAAAAGAGAAGGAAAGCTGCACCAGTGGAAAGTGTGTGTGTTCGGACTCATGTAATATGTATTTTCCTGTTTAGAGTAGTAACATATGAGACCACAGCAGCATGATATTTGTTCTGTCATGTCTCCTCCCTTTTTTTCTGACTTTAAAAAGATCAGCAACCCCTGTCCAGTGAAATATGATTGAAGCAGCCAATTATAATTAATAATTATTACATTGCAAAAACAATCTTGTGAGAAAGTTTTAACAGTTTTACTCAAAATATCCTACTGATTTCTAATAACTCGGTCAATGACTGATTAACATCATGATATTTAACTCACATTTCTTCACATATAGTGTTACTGTTGCATACAACAGTAACACTATATGTGAAACATACATTTCGGATCTTTTACTGGCACATGTACCATCAAGAACTCTCAGGTCTGCTGACCAGTTGATTTTATTTGGGGAGACCAGGCTTTTTCAATAGTAGACCCAAAGGTCTGGAAGGAGCTGCCTCTGCATGTCAGACTGCCCCCCTCACTGCCTGCTTTTAAATCCCATCTTAAAACTCGTTTTTATTCTTTGGCTTTTAACTCAGAATGATATTTGTCTTTTCTGTCTGTTACACCCGTTTTTTGTTGT